>NC_044495.1:33037210-33094710 GCF_902362185.1 Chanos chanos | reverse complement strand
GTCTAACTGACACTGGTCAGTGTTGGAGAGAGGTTCTTATTGTCCCCAGCTCTGACACTGGTCAGTGTTGGAGAGAGGTTCTTACTGTCCCCAGCTCTGACACTGGTCAGTGTTGGAGAGAGGTTCTTACTGTCCCCAGCTCTGACACTGGTCAGTGTTGGAGAGAGGTTCTTACTGTCCCCAGCTCTGACACTGGTCAGTGTTGGAGAGAGGTTCTTACTGTCCCCAGCTCTGACACTGGTCAGTGTTGGAGAGAGGTTCTTACTGTCCCCAGCTCTGCTGAATGATTCTGTCTTACTGCCTTTATCTTTCCTCAGGTGTGTACGGAGGGTCGTCTGATTCTGGAGTTTGCGTTTGACGATCTGATGAGAATTAAGACGTGGCACTTCACCATTAGGCAATACAGAGAGCTCATTCCCCGCAGTATCCTCGCCATGCACGTGAGTCCCACTGCACCGCCCACTGAGTGACTGAACCAATCACAGACCAATGCATGGATAGATGGATTATTTTGAATGAATAACTCAAATGCACTTGTCTGAGTGACTGAATGAAGGAATGGGCAAATGGGTGGATGGATGGATGAATGAATGCAACATGGGATCTGAACCACCATTTTTGTTTAGCAGCTAAAACTAAACCTCCTCATTAGCCTGTTCCCAGAGCAGTTTCCTTCAGTGTGCCTTTATCAAACTGCAGGACGTAGAGCCTAAACTCAGGTGTGGAGTATTCTGTTATTGAGGGGAAGAGGCACTGCCTCCAGCTACACCGAATAAGCCCAGCACAGTGCAGAAACTGGAATTTAGAGTGAAGCATGGAAAGTTTCGCAATTCTCAGGGACTTTTAAAACCAATTTATTTAGAGACATCAAAGACAGCCTCGGATGAAAGGAATCCTTGTTTTAATGAAAAAAAGAACAATAACAAGGTCAGACGAGTAATCTGCTTAATTCTGCAGAGTGTAACGAACACCCCTACCACGCTGGGAGGAGACAGGAGACAGCTCCTAACCAACCCACACTAGACTGATTCATCTTAGTTTGTGGTGGCTTTCTTCAGTTTGAGCTTTCAGGTCTTGTGCATGTGTGTGTGTGCGCGTTTGTGTGTGTATGTATCTATGCGTATGTGTGTTAGCATGTGCTTGTGAGTGGGTGTCTGTGTGTGTCTGTGTGTTGAGAATGTCACGTGGTCCTGTGAGCAGTTTTGTCTTCTCTCCCCTGCAGATTCAGAGATGTGTAATGCTCGAGTGTTTGCACCCTCCACCCGTCCCCACTGCGTTCATGAGAAATTCACATACTCTTAAATTGGGCCCTGTGGGTTTTGCTTCTGTTTCCAAAACTGATGGGAAGAGAGAGAGAGACAGAGAGAGAGAGAGAGAGAGAGAGAGAGAGAGAGAGTGTATGCACTGGGAGGAGAAAGATGTGTAAAAGTTACTGCAGCTCATTTGATCGTCCTGCACTGCTTGCACACACACACTCAACACACACCCCCTCACACATACACCCAATCACACACACTCAACACACACCTCCTCACACATACACCCAATCACACACACTCAACACACACACACACACACACACACTCAACACACACCCCCTCACACATACACCCAATCACACACACTCAACACACACCTCCTCACACATACACCCAATCACACACACACACTCAACACACACCCCCTCACACATACACCCAATCACACACACTCAACACACACCCCCTCACACATACACCCAATCACACACACTCAACACACACCCCCTCACACATACACCCAATCACACACACTCAACACACACCTCCTCACACATACACCCAATCACACACACTCAACACACACCCCCTCACACATACACCCAATCACACACACTCAACACACACCTCCTCACACATACACCCAATCACACACATACACACACACACACACACACACTCAACACACACCCCCCCACACATACACACACACACACACACCCCCTCACACATACACCCACTCACACCCATTCACACACACACACACACTCAACACACACACCCGCACTCATCATACACACCCTCACATATGCACATGCACACACACTCAACACACACACACACACACAAACACGCACATTTGTACACAGTGGTTAGAGTTGTTTAAAAGTTTACATAGCACTTTTAATCATGATTAATGTTTGTGATTAAGGCCAGAACCATTCACTCACACAGTCACACGCAAACCCCGTAAATGCACATGCACACCCACATCTGTCCAAGTGTACTTGAATTGAAAACAGAATGTACACATTTACTTAAAGACTTCAGCCCAATTTTGGGGGGGAGCATATTTCAGAGTTTTGGGACAGTTGGCTGATGGTATGAATATTGCTCTTTACTTACTGTCTTGAGTCCAAGGGGACTCGCCTAAGACAGTTTGGTTCAGCCACATCAAAATTAGTTTGGAGGTATACTCACATCTCACTTTGAAGCTACAAGGGCTGTTACTCACAGTGACTTTGATTAAGTGCAGGGTTTGGTGCAGAGTACAAGGAGTGGTCAGCTACGAATATTTGGACATTCTATTTGGATAAGCCAATAAAGCAGCTGAAAATTCAAAAATGTCTCTTGCTTCTCAAATAAATTACCACTTCAAAAATACAGGAAGCCATAAACATATTTCAAGAATTTTCCAAAACATTTTCTATTAAACCAGCAAACAGTTCTGTTTTTTTTCCATTGTGTGTATCCTTTAGCTAATATTTTGTCATATTGAAATCGGCTGTCCTGAGGTTAAACTCATCCTGGCTTCTTCCTGAGATTGCATAGAGTGACCAGTTCTCTCACTGTCTCCTTTCAGGCACAAGACCCCCAAGTTCTGGAGCAGCTCTCCAAAAACATCACCCGTATGGGCCTGACTAACTTTACCCTCAACTACCTCAGGGTAAGAGCTGCACATACACTCACACTCTCACACACTTACACACTCCTTTATTCATTTATTCACATCTGCTGACTTGAATACAGTTCACCTTAAAATATGACTTATCTAGAGGCACATAAATACTTATCAAGTTATTTTAAACATGAGTTATTGCTTTCTATGTAAAATAACAAAGAAGACAAAGAATATTGTGTATATTTGTATACGAATGTGCGTGTGCGTGTGTGTGTGTGTGCATATGAGTGTGTGTGTGTGAGTGTGTGCGTGTGCGTGTGCGTGCATATGAGTGTGTGTGCATGTGCGTGTGCGTGTGTGTGTGTGTTTATGTGAGTATACAGCAGCAGAATTTATTAGCCAGTGCTCAGCAGCAGCGGCTTTGTTTATTCTTGTCATTCCAGTCTGAGTGACAGCTCAGATTTGCAAATGGGGAGAAGAAGAGAGGGGGAGAAAATTAATTGGATGGAGAAAATTAGCATAACATTAATGAGCGTTCCCTGTTGAGACAGGGCATTGTGGGCCTTCGTGCTCAACCCCAGCCTGGTGAAAAACACAAACCAGTTTATAGCTAGCTGCACAGAGAAAGAGAGAGGCAAAAGAGAGACTTTTCAAGGTTTTTGAAACAGCCCTTTTTTTTCCCTCCCTACTGTGTGTTCAGTATGTTCAGGGCAGAACCGCAGCAGTGTAAGCAGCGTAAAGCGCCAGAGTGAAGTTGGAGTTGAATGATGAATTAAATTTGGATTAGGCACACCTCTATAACAGTTTAAGTCTCCATGCTCACAGGCACATCCAAAAGCCATTTTACAGCTTTTCAAATGGATGGAGATGAGCTTGTGCACATACACATGCACGCACACACATTCACACACTCACACATTCACACAAACACTCACATATGCACACACACACTCACACAGAATGTTCAGTTCTCCATGAGATTATTTACAGAGAAGAAATATGTTCATGCTTGTTATGTGATTGATTAATTGATTGATTGACCGATTTATTGGTTGATTTTTGGCGGATCAGTTTTAGCATTATGTGAGTGCTTTCAGCATTACAAAGATCATAAAAATTTATTGTCCTTCATAACTCAAACAGTTCAAAAGAATATTGTGTAATCTGTCTATTAAGAATGAATATACCCCATGAGCCAACATTATTAAGAACTCTTTTAGTTATTGAATTTTTTTTTTTTTTTTTATGACTGTTAAAAATTGCCATTGAGGGTCAAATATAGGACACTCTAATGTCTATTGTGAGTTTGGCAAACATTGTCTGTCTTCCTTTTGTTGGGCTAATTTCTCACGCTCCCAACGTGCGAGTGCAGTAAAAATACCTTGTAAAGGGACAGACTGGTGTCGGTAGCGAGAGCCGTTCGTTTGTGCGCTGGGGTTTATCAGAGATGCCACGCAGAGGCTGTTTCCTGTGACAGACAGGACCGGCGTGGTCAGCATGGGACTGGGGCCTGCCACTGAGGAAAAGCTTACAGGCCTCCTCACACACACACACACGCGCACACACACACACACACACACACACTGGAAATAGCAGTGTGCTTTTGGCTCAGGGCCAGAATTGTTTCCTCAGTGACCAGTGGAAGTGTGAAGGGTACTGCAGCAGCACCAACGTCACACTACAGGACTGTCAACTTGTGTATGTGTGTTTGTGTGTGTGTATGTCTGTATGTGTGTTTGTGTGTGTGTGCCTGTGGCGCACTACACAAATGCCAACATAAAAAATGTGCATTATCTGCTTTCTGACTTATCAGTTAGTTGTGACATTTATAAAAATGTGATTTAATAGTATTAATGCACAGACTTTCAGGGAGGGACTATTTCTATTGGTATTCTTTATTATTATCTATTATTTGTTTGAGTTTGTGTGTGCAACCTGCTCTGTTTGGGACTGCTTAATTTGAACTTCCTGCATATGTGGTGTTCTTTTTGTTTGTTTGTTTTGTTTTTTTGTTCGCCTTGTTTTGTTCTGTTTTGTGTGTGTGTGTGTGCTAATGCATGTTTCCCCGCTGAAGTTGTGTGTTATCCTGGAGCCGATGCAAGAGCTCATGTCACGGCACAAGACCTATAACCTCAGCCCAAGAGACTGTCTAAAAACATGCCTGTTCCAAAAGTGGCAACGGATGGTGGCACCACCAGGTAAGAATCCCACACTCTCCTGACTCTCACATACATTCCCAGTCTCTTAGAGCGACACATGTGGCAGGGCTGAACCATGTTTCTCAAGTCCTCTGACCGATATAGAGACGCTGTTGTGATTCAAGGGAAAAGAAATGTGTACGTTAATTTGAGGTAGTGCAATGAAGAATGAGTCTGAATTAGGAAAAATTTTTGGCCTTGAAGCTCGTTGGCGTGTTCAGTGTGGGTTGAGGAAACGTTAAAGCCACGCGGTTGGCTGCTTGATTAAAGAAAGCTCTTTTGATCAGACAGAGTCAGAATCTGTTTGTAGGGTTGGCACTTTTCTCAGACAGACTTTACTTTCTTTTCTCACACAAGTCTTCTCCCAGGAATAAACAAAACTTTTCATCAGTTGCTGAGAGGAGCCAAGTCCTCGATGTGACAGGACTCCACTTGACTGTACGTGGCTTTTGTCTTTCCCAGTCTAGGCTGAGGTGGTGAAACATTTGCTTTTGGATAGAATTACAGTCCCAGGATGTACTTGTATAGATGTATTTGCATCAAAGTTGGCTCTGGTTTAAAACTGAGGGCTTAGTAGAAGCCAGACAAACATGTGATTAGCGTGAAAACCACAGCAGAACTGATGCCGTCCACCTCTGACTCTGTCCTCTTTTTAAATTATTGTAACTTTTTGGGGGGGGGGGGGGGGTGTTTCTTTTTTTTTTTTTTTTTTACGAGAGTCATATCGGAGTGCATCTTCTGCAATTGTTGTTTCCTTATTAGCTACAGTTCCTTCTTTCCTCCAATTCTTCTCAAATCTGGAAAGCGTTTTTGTCCTGGGCAGGAAGGAAGGACGGCTGCCTTTATACACTGATAAGTTTTAGGGGTTTTTTTTTTTTTTGGTTTTTTTGTATGTGTGGAAATGAGGCAGTTTTAGTGCGTCATTCACACAGACTCTCAGATAAACACACAAAAGACACCAAAAATAAGTCCTTTTTTTTTTTTGCTCAACCCAGCTCACACATAGTTTGATGGATTTTGTTGAGAGCTGTGATGGATATTTATAACATTTTTGGGTTATCAGCCTATTGAGTGTATGCGCAGATTTATCAGACTTTAATGTATATTTTATATTAAAGTAACTATAACTACTGAATACAAATGAATGTGTGAACATCTCCCTGGGTGTATTTAGTAAGAACCTCTAAAAATGTATTTCATTTTTTTGTGTGTTTCTACATTTTATCAACAATTGTAATTGTCAAGCCTTTGTAATATTAATGATAATTTGTATTGATCACTGTTTTGGCAATATTGCATACATTATCATGATGGTTTGTCAAAATATATTTTTTACATTAAATAATGTCGAACAGAATTCTCCAAAGCAAAAAATATTTTAATATTTATCAAAATATTATCCTGCCAGTGCTTATGTCTTTTAAGAAAGAATCTAGATGTTTCCATAAGCTGTTGCAAATTTATCACATTTGATCAGCAACTAATGAAAACAAAATTATAGTCCTGTATTTTCCATGCATGTCTTGCTGGTATCTCTCTTGTTTTTTTTCCCTCAGATTTATATGGTAGTGCTTTTTATGACAGTTAATTATTTTGGTCAATAAAACTTGCTCTGGGTGTGGTTTCAGCGGGACATCCACAGAACTTCAAATCGGAAATATTCCCCACAAATCACAAAAAAGGTACATTTTTCTGTTTTCTCATGAAAACCCTGCACCAAAGGGGGAAATGCATTCTGTGTCCTAATGGAATGCCATGAAATACATTTTTTGTGTATGTGTACACCATGAATGCTCAACAGACATCCAGGAGCCAATCAGATCACAGGACAGTCCAGAATGTGACACAGTAATTTCTCTATTTCACTTATGACATGTATGGCAGATCACATTTAGTCAATAAACACAATAAAGAGCGAAAGTGGAGCTTAAAAATGAGTCATTTTCATAGATAATTATTTGGGGCAATTATTACAGAAATAAAGGCACAGAGGTAGAGCTGTAGTAGAGCAAAGCCTCTGTGAAATGGAAATGATATTTGGACATTTATGAAGATGAGCTCAGAGACAGTCTTAATGGAAACTGCAGGGGGACATTGTTGAGCATTTATGTAAATGAAAACAGGGGTTCTCTCTTACTAGTGCATGTCTTGGGAGATGTTAAAATGCGTTTTGATTTACCTCTGAACAAAACAAAGCATGGAGCATTTGTTTGTCTCTGTCTCTTTCTGCACATGCTCTCTATGGGTGCACATGTGTGTGTGCGTGTGCGTACATGTGTGTGTGTGTGTGTGTGTGTGTGAGTGTGCGTATTTTTAGTGTAATTTAGTTGATTGTTGCTCATGTATACAAGCTGTACATATTTGTGTATGGGCATTGGTTGTTTGTGTGTGACTGTTAGCAATGCTGCGTTTCTTCATTTCTCCCAAGTTATGTGTGCATGCACCAGTGTGTGTGTGTGTGTATGTGTGAGTGTGCCTGTTTGTATTGGCCACTCTTTCATTGTTGTGGGTGTTCCTCAACAGAACCCACACGACAGACCACCACCAAGAGAAGAAAGAGGAAGAACTCAGCCAGCAGCGCATCTAACAGTAGCCTAGGCAACAGTGCCAACAGCAAGAAACGCAGCCCTGCCAATAACTTCAGTCTGTCCAGCCAGGTACCTGTAAGCATCAAGTCTACTTCTATACACACACACACACACACTCACACACCATCGCATATATATATAATTCACGGAATGCTCTTTCTGTTCTTTTTCTGTTCTGTTCTTTTTACTGTAAATTGTTTTTCTTTGTCCTTTAATTAGGGGCTTTAATTTAGATGACTAATATTCATCCATCCTAACTGTTGTCAGGTGAAATTGTTTCTATTTTCTGGATTAGCCAGCTATAAACTTGGAAGAAGATAACGGTTTACGTGCGATCGCCAGCCAAAGTGTCACGTTTTAAATAAGTTGTAAAAATGCCTGTAATCTCTGATAAGCAGCCATAACATTAAATATGGGTGTATAACTCCGTGTAAAATATTACAATTCTGTTGCTGCGTGATCATGAGGTATACTAAATTAAATTTAAATGGAACAATTGAAATGCTGGCGGGCATGCTAAGAGAAAGGGATGGTATTGCTTCCTTACCGTGTTATGTAAGGTACTGCAAATATCACTTATGTTCTTACAAGCTGTTACCACTGGCTAAGACATCTGTTATATCAGTGGTACAATGCAGGGCTAAAGTAAAGGCTTATTCAGTAAGATAAGGTTCCCAGTTGAGACTTCACTGAGCTCTAAATCTGAGAGTGTCAGAGGTCTCTCAGCCCTCTGCTTAACCACTGAATCAACTCTCAGCAGAGAGCAGGTCCCCGTATAGCTTTACATCCCTATAACACACATGCACACACACACTCACACTCTCGCTCTCTCTTTTTCTCTCTCTCTTTAGCACACACGCACACACATATTGACACACGCTTGTTCACGGGTGCACATACCTACTCGCTCGCGCGCGCACACACGCACATATTTTACCTACATTTCCTTCACGTTGCTTGACTGATTTTTTTTTTTTTTTTTAACTTCTCGATCCTCCTCTCACAGTCAGACTTCTACTCTCAGTCAGTCAACATGACATTCTCTCTCAGTACGGGGTCAAACTACCACTTACACTCATGAGCTCCACACCTCTAACAGAGAGAGAGCCCGGAGAGCGATACTGGCCAGCTTTCCGTTTGTGTGCACACTGATGGTGCTATGAGAGTGTGCAGCCTTTCCCCAGAGGTCAGGAGGAATGAGTTGGAGTGCTGACACTGAGGACGCTATTAATGCTCAACTCTGATTCATTTACGACTGGGATAGAAAGTCATTTTAAATGCTGAAATGTTGTTTACAAAATACAGGTTGAATGAAACACCTTTATGTGTTTCCTCATTCATTTATGTAACATGTTGCCCTTGTTCATCATATTCCTCTGTGTAGCATTTATAAATGCCTGTACTTCTGCCCATTTTTTTCCTCTCCAATTTTCCAACTCGTCGTGACGTACCCGTGACTTTGAGAGATGTGCACATGCACTCACTCAAACACACACACACACACACACACACATACACATTGCTGGAATGAATATCTGGCTGTGTGCCATCTCTCATTATCATATAGATCTTTAGTTGTGTGTGTGTATGAATGTGGCTGTTGGTCTCTGCTAGCAGGTTTGTGGATGTTTGCAGTGTGTGTGTGTGTGTGTGTGTGTGTGTGTGTGTGTGTGCGTGCGTTTATTTGTGTGGACAGCATGTAAAACACACACACGCACGCACCCTTCCTCCCACTCTCTGTAAAGCACTCAGACGCATTGCAAGTGTTGCCACGCGCTTGTGGGCTAACATGCTGGTTACATATGTAGCGTAGCCGTTGGCTTTGTCTGCCAAGTTGTAGCATGGCGTCTGAGCAACCGCCTACGTGAGCCCAATCACAATGAATGCCAGAGCATGGTCATGTGACCAGAGGTCTGCGAGGAGGAGCAGGAAAAGGAGGAGGGGTATAGGAGAGGAAAGAAAGGAGGGATACAGTGTAACCCAGGTACCACAGTGACCCCTGGTGGTGGAGGTGAGACATGGCTACAGTTAATTAGTCAGTAGGAGACACATGGAGATTGGCGTGGTCATTTAAGGATAACGCCCCTTACAATGAAGTGAACATTTATAATCTGTTTGAAGATCAAAAGCACACTTCACCTCCAAAATGAAAAAAAAATGAAATCAATAGCATAGTTTAACCATGTTTGCAGAAGTCCTTAACTATGTGTATCTCATACCAAGATTGTGTGATGCAAAATAGTGTACACTATTTAAAAAAAAAACAAAAAAACTATTGGATTTAACTAACACATATTTAATGAAGGTTAGAGATGTTGTGGTTAACTGTGTCCAAAGAAGAGCCAATGAAGTTCAGTAAGAAGGACTAATATCATCACTGAGCTGCTCTTTGCTTGTCTTCTGTTAATACCACTCCATTATGAAGGAGGCATTTTGATACTTCACACCTTTACAGTCTGATCCCAGGTCAGCTTTTGTGTTAAGTACTCAGAGCTAAAGGATGGGCAGGAGTTGAAGAGCCAGTGCTAGATCAGACAGATGGGACCCTGAGTTTGTTTTGGAGTGTGGCTTTACCTACAGGCTATAGTTAATGAGATGAGTATTTGGGACAAGCTTTCCCATTTGATGCCAATTAAAGCTCTCGGTCAGACCACCAGCTGGAACCCGTAGGATACGTGTGTTTATATGTGTGTGTGTGTGCGTGCACGCGCACGTAGGTCAAATGGACCCTGTGGTTTCATACACAGCGCAAGGGGCAACAGACGCCACCAGAAAACAGATGGTGAATTCAAGGCTCGTTGGCATCTGAGCCTTCAATTCTTTTTTTTTTTTCCCCGACCGTTTCTGCTAATGACTTAATTAGCTATGCAAATTGACAAATCAGCGTGTGGATATTGTTATTTAGTCCAAAAGCCCACCTTAATGAATGACTGTAATTAAGCAACGGAGAGAAGAGCTGGGTAGTGACAGTGGCTGTGGGGCTTGATTTGAACAGCTCTCGAGATGCCTTGAGACTTGCCACTTCTCAAGTAAACAGTCCTGCACGGGGCTCTCCCCAAACAAAGAAAAGAAGAGAGGGAGGTGCAACTACGCTTAATGGAAGTGACATAGATATATTTGTGATAGAGGAAGGGCGGGGGGGGGGGGGGGGGGGGGGGGGGGTCTCAGTCAAAGTGATGCAGGGAGGATATGAAGACAGAAAGAGAGACAGAGAGAGAGGCAGGCAGTCAGAGAGAGAAAGGGAGAGAGAGAGAGAGAGAGGCAGGCAGTCAGAGAGAGAAAGGGAGAGACCGAGAGAGAGAGAGAAGGATGGAGAGCTCCCACGCAGCGGCTTGTCGACACACATGGGCAATGATGTGTGCGCTCCAGTTAACTGATTGACTCAGTCCCAGAATGCAACAGTGGGCAGAGCAGAGTGGCCAGTAGAGTGTAGTGGAAAACAGAGAGATCTGATTCTCCTCAGAGACTAGACAATGGAATACACTTCTGAATAAGCACCGCTTGGTTCTTATTCATCCTATTATCAGCAACTTAAATGTGGATTCCCATTTGCCCATAGGGACATAGCATGTAATTCAACAGTTAAGACAAAAACTGTCTGACAAAAACATGAGGTCTAGACAACTTTTACTTTCTTTTCTTTTAAGTTTTCTTTCAGGTTTTCTTTTAAGTTTGGCAGAGAATCACTTGACTTGCTGTAAGCCATGTTTTATTGTCAGTTTTCAGTCTTTCTCACTCACAGTGCTTGGAATGGCTTGGGAAGCCCCTCTCATGCAAGATTTCACCTGACTGTGACTTCAATATACAAATCCATACACACACACATACACACCCACACAGCTGTGTCAGACACACACGTATTAGTCAGACAGCTTTTTGAATTGTGTTCAGTAATTAGTATTGATCATTTAGTGTGGGAGAATGTGTGTTGTCATGTGTCATTCGCCCTCTGTTAGAGAACTCATCTGTAATTTGGCTTTCTGACACCACAGCATGCCTTTGGGTGCTTTTCGTCAGCTATGTGTAAGGTTTGTGTATATGCTTGCCACAATAACTCAATATATGACAGAGAATTGTCTTGTGATGTATTACTGGATGGAATTAAAATTAGATGTAGGTGTGACGCTTTATTTTTATTTGAATATATTTGAATATCAGGCCTATGTCTCGATGCAAACTAAAGTAATTCAGAATGATTAAGAAAATATGTATTGTAACTTGCTCAGAAAAGTTTGAATAAATATGGGAATGAAGGTTGAATTATATGAATAAAGGCTGGATTATAACATGTTTTATATCCAAGGCAGATAAGTTGTGCTCTAACCTCTCTTTGGCTGTCTTTGATTGGCAGGATGTGATGGTGGTTGGGGAACCCACTCTGATGGGTGGAGAGTTTGGCGATGAAGACGAGCGTCTTATCACGCGGTTGGAGAACACTCAATACGACGCCACCAACGGCCTTGATGATGACGATGACTTCACCAGCTCTCCAGCGCTAGGCAACAACAGCCCCTGGAACAGCAAACCCCCAACAGGTCAGGACAGCAAGCCAGAGAGCACAGCGTCCCAGCCTTCCCAGTAGAGACATGTTGCACCCACTGCCCATACCAGTTACCAGGGCAACACTCTCTATATCGCTGACCCCTCTTTCTCCAAACGTTTCCTGGTTCCCTACATCATGGTGTCAGTGATACCATCCACCTTCGCGAAATACTGAGACGTTGCTGGCATCATTGTCCTTGGAAATATTGCACAGAAATATTTGCTCTATCAAAGAACACAATTGGATGCTTTCAAATTGGAAAGGTGATATGGTGATGTTCAAAAATAAATGAATAAAATAAAATGGAGGAAATGAACTCTCACACTCTCTGACTGTCACAGCTTCTACAAGGCCAAAAATAGAAGGGGACAGAATTTTATTGACAACTGAAAAAAGTGACTTTGGGCCAGTGTCAGCCTCAATGTAAAAACAACAGAGAATAAAAAAAAGTCCCAAAGTTGGACCGGCATCTCCACAATGACTGCAGTTGACAACGGAGCCCAAAAACAGCCATTTGGTTGCTCTGTGTTGTCCACTCACTGGAGTAGCACTGAAGTACACACACATACACACACACAGCTGCTGAGACCAGTCCGTGCGCATTTGCATTTTTATTGGAAATTCATTTAGCCGTTGTCTTTTTCTCCCCCACACCTCTTCTGTTTTCAATTGAAAGCAAATTGACATGAGTTTCTTTAGATCAAGAGACTATTTTAACAACAACTAACTCCGGTTTATGATTTGAGGCAGGAGGGATAAAGAATTAAAAGTGCAAGTGTGTCACTTTCAGATTGTAGTTTCATGCAAAAATGATCAACTTTTGTTTCTGTGTCTGTATTTGTTTTTATGGATTTGTGATTATTATCTGTGTTCTCCTTGTGCTTATTCAATGAGACTGGGACTGGGAACTCTTGTCTAACTGACAGGCACATATGAGAAGTATATTTCTTTAAATTTGACCTCTTTTCCCTTTAATGACCTATTCCCAAACTGGACAGTAACATGACTCTGCATGAACGTTCAAATTTGTATGATATTTGAATTTTCTTTTTTCCATTTTTAAAGACCTTATAGTGTTTTTTTTCTTCATCAGTTTGGGAAACACTGTTACATGATCCTCTCTGGCTCTGTAAATAAATATACTGTCTGTTTAATCCAATGAAAAGCCACCTGACGCCACGACATAAATGGCAGCTGTCCATTTGATGGACTTATTCATTTGGTTGTGTGTTCTTTGAGGTTTCTTTTTTTTTAAATTATTTATATCCACTTGACTGACTCATGTATTTTCAAATGCACATATTTCTGTGTAGACTCTAAACCAGACCTATTTTTGGAAGGGTTGGACAAACACATGTATAACTAACTTAGCATGTCCTAAGATGCATACACCAATGAAGTCATGTACTGAGCACAGAAATTGTCTCAGTCTGTTGCTTTAACATGATTAAATATCCAGTAAATATTAAGTTTGGAATATAATAATGGTGAATGGGAAGGGTATGTTGAATAATCTCCAAACTCATATGCATCACTAACCATTAAGTAAGTTTTGGACCATGTCTTTGTGTTCAAAATACTCTTAAATTCACATTGCTTATTTTTATTAGAATTTCTGAAATGCTGATTTTCTCCCAGAATAACAGAAAGGAAAAAAAAACACTTAATCTCTGAGGTCTTCTGTTGGAGCCTTGTATTATTAGAACTCTGCACAGTTTGTAAAATATTTAGCAGAGGTGTTTTGTGTCATATCCGAAGTCTTGTATGTATGCTTTGCCATTTTGTGTGCCAATAAACCGTGCTTACAGGACCAGTTGCCTGAATTTCATTTACATGCTTTTAATTCGTTCAAAAATTGTTGTTGAATGGTTTAACAAGATGTTCCTCATTAGTGTATTTTTCCATTTCAGTTGTCTCTGTTGTCGAGTAAACGTAGTACTTAGTTGCCATCTGGTGGTTAACTTGAATTTTATTTCGTCACTTCCAAATAATACAAATTGCCTAGCCAGATTTAAATATATTCGTAAATTATTATTTGGACCCTTATTATTATAACAGCGACCCCCCCGCCCCCCTCCTCGTCCCCTCGCCCTTCGGTTTTGACTGATCAATATTCTCTTTGTCATTTCATAAAAGAAACGGGCATGTGGGCACTCATTTACATAATCTGGAATAAAAATGATCCGTAATATACTAGGAAACAGAAGAAAAGCGGTTGGTTTCTATAGGGGCATTATATTATGAGCTCGAGTGTTTATTTATCAAGCATGATGTGATGACGTTGCACAGAACCATTGAGAATTCCTCTGGCGGCGGCAAAGTGAAGATGGCGGATACAGTAGATGTAGGATTGTCAGAGGAAAAAGAGACTGAGAATGACGAAAAGACGCGCTTGAATTGCCCGAGGAGTGGTATTTCAAAGAGAAGAAAGAATTCCGTGGCCGCAGAAATGACGGAAACCTTGGGATTTTACGAACGGCATTCTCTTACAAATGAGCAACACGGGAACTCAGGTGCGTCTGTTTGTGAGTCGGTTTCAACCATCATCTGACAGCTGACCTTTCAGCTCCAACGTGGCTTTTCAGCAGAGCAAGCGAAATACAGCAACTGGAGATAGTTAGCAATTAACGCTGTTTTAGCGTCTGTATTTGGCACATTTTAACATTGTCGTCCTTCGTATACTTCGATTGGATGGTTGTGCCAAAAAATGCATTTAATCCTAGCCACATATGCTCAGCATTAGCTTGTTAGCTTTAAGATAAACGCATTTAACTGTCATTTGTTCAGCTAGAATAAACCATGGCTAACTCATCTCAACTCATCTCGTTAGCTCACAATTGAAAGGAATAAAACATCTCTTTACTCTTCCTTTCTTCAGTCACGCTAGCTTACGTGTAGACTTTTAATAAGAGGCGAAGAATATTACTGAATTTATTTAGGTAAGAACGCGCTCTTCAGTGTTACAAGGATATGACAGAAAAGTCAACAGAAAAACAAACCGTTTTATACTAATAGAAAACAGTTAGAATACTTTTCCGCGTCTTTTGCAAGTTACCAGTACGCTAAGGTTACAAGAAAAACGACGAGCAGTTTGTGCTCGTGTGCTGAGCCTTGCCATAGTTCTCAAGTAATGTGAAATCAAATAATTTGCTGTAATTGCTGATAGGGGTATATGGAAAACAAATACTCATTAGCACTTTACACGATTGGTTCTGACATGTTTGACAACTGTTTTGCGCCTCAGACGAACCGAAAGTAATCGGCAGACGGCATGGGGTCATTTAGGGTAACGGTCACGGGCTCGCTAGATGAAATAAGCTGTGAAATAAAATGGAAGTCATTATGCCCCTCTCGTATAAACAGTGGCTGTGTCCGAAATGGCATACTACCGTACTACATACTACATACTAGCCTAGTATACACTGCATACTGCGCACTACTCCACACACTAGTATACAGTATGGTACGCAATTATGAGAACTTTCGTGTAGTGTACTACACGTTTGCTATCGGTTGCAGTAGTCGGCGAAGTGAGCTCGGGATGTATACTAGAAATTTTCGCCAGTGTAGTACATCATCCGGGTAACTGTCGTGTACTGCAAAATTTTTATTTTTCACGTACTGCATACTACTTACTACTTTTACGTCACAATTAGTATGCGAGTAGTATGTAGTATGCCATTTCGGACACAGCCAGTATCTCACTTGACAAAAACATGGCGCTTGAAAGAGTTCCAATGTGAATGCGGTGTTGAATGCTTACAAGACCTGGTGTCCCCTGAAAAGCTCTTGACTTTAAGTCCTTACACAACCCCACAGTGCAATATCAAAGGGTTCTGTTTCAACATAAAATATTTGTCTTGACTTGATGGAAAGCATCAGTATGTTAGTAATAGCATGCTGGCTTTGGGAGTTGCGGGGGTGGATGGGTAGGTCACTGTGTGAGAGTATAATGTGCCAGGAAACCTATTTGAAAGAAAAAAAAGAGATTGTTGTCTTGGTTATGCTCCACAATTTGTGGGGTAAGGCTCCTAAGTGGCAGCGATACACAGTTCTTAAAGCATGGCAGAGGGTTGTTTTAGAGCTATAAATGGTGGCAAACTTTGTCCTTTTTTCTTTTCATTTTGGTTTTCTGTGTTTCCTAAAGAATAGTTTCAAATGTGAGAAAAGTTTCAATAGAGTTTGCACAGTGACTACATATGCAAATGCAAACTCTGTATCTTGCCCAGCTGTATCCTTCTAAATATAAATTGATGAAATCAGTCATGGAGTCTCTGCTGTTCTACGCTTTATTCAGTTCTTTGTAAATAGGGCAGAAATAGCACTTAAGACAGCAGTAGGCCTATCCATATTGTTTCTTATTGTAATAAACTAAATGTATTTGTATTAAACGTGTTTAGTTTTTCAAGTTGACAGACGTTGGAAATTGATATTTATGATATTCCACAGCCCTTCCATAGTTTTCAAAGCATGCCTTTTCTATGGGTTTTACATATGATGGGCTTGTAATTCTATGTTTGTGGTAGCCATATTATATTTAAATATTATTTTAAAGTTGTCCACGTATAGATTCAAGATTCAAGAACTTTATTTGTCACATACGCAGTTATATACAGTATTTGTAGTGAAATGTAAACCTGGTCCAACTCCCAAGACTGTGTAAAATAAGAATAAATAAAGAGATAAGAATAAATAAAATGGGTAAGGGAAAAAATGTACAATAAGAGTAAAACTAGAAGGCACCATGTGTAGGTAGTATCGAGTGCAAGAAAGCAACGACCATATCCAACCATATACTATCTCCGATTCAGAATTCTGATTAAATCTGCCATTGCTCTGCTGTACCTGTTGTGTCTGGGCACACTAGTAGCCAAAGGCATCCACTGCTAATGTGCTGCAAAGGCTCAGTAACCATGAAGCCTTTTGTCTATCTTAGTAAACTCAGTCATCGTTCAAAGCGAGGCCTATTGTGAAAGTTAATTCACTGTCCAAACCAGTCACTGAAAGCGAATATTGTGATGTATGTTTTACATGCCATGTCATTGTATGTGTGTGTGTGTGTGTGTGTGTGTGTGTGTGTGTGTGTGTGTGTGCAGACTCAGAGGATTCGGATGATCCCTCTCTGCTGAGGTTCATGTGTGCTGAGCTAACGAGGGGCTACTTCCTGGAACACAATGAGGCAAAGTACACAGAACGCAGAGAGAGAGTGTACACAGTCATGAGGATCCCCAGAGAACTGGAACGGGTATACACACATACACACACACACACAAACACACATTCTTAGGCGCTGATGACTGGCAACATAAAAACACACACATGTACATATACACAAGGTTTGAATGCATAAATCCAGGTACAGTCACATACACACACTCTGTAGGTATTTCCACATGTAGGCAAGAGTTCATGCCAGTCCAGATAAGAGTTTTCCATTAGCAGCAGATACAGTGTTGTGACCTTCTGTACAGTATAGGTTTAATGACCCTTCTCAGTAGTGTTTAAATGACCTTTAAAATCACATACATAATGACTAAATCCCTTTGTATGAGTATTAATCCCTTTTGAGGTCATTTCTGTATTTATTATGTGAAAGATATTTGTCTGCTTCATTTTGTTATTCGTCATGAGTGCAGCACTGAAAGATACTGAATATATAAAGTACTGTGAAAGTGAGGAAAATCTCAGTATCACTTTTGGTACCTCCTGTTGGATTTTAATTTTCAGTACCACTAGATGGCATTGTGAGTATATATAATGACTTGAATTCAATGTGGTTTAGCCTAGACTGTCAATATGCACAACAAATATTTAAAGTCAAAATGTGAAGCTCTTTAACTTGGCTAGAGGTCAGCTATTTTCTGCAAATACATTGAAACTTATTGGCATTTAATTTAGACCAGACCGAATCAGATCAGTCTTTTATTATTCGTACATAATTTGCACATGATAAAAATGAATACAAAGCTGCAGATTAATGGGATTAACAAAGGAGGCATTCCTCTTTCTGTCCCCACCCCCCTTTTCAAACTCTCTCTCACTCACACACACACACACACAAACACAGGGGCTGTGTTCTTCTGAGTGAATGACATGAAGTCGAGGTATGCATAAACACACCTCCTTCTTCAAGGATCTTAAGGACATTCCACTTCTCTGTGGCGGAAAGGGCTGAACTTAGACCTTACACACTGGTGAATAGTACACGGATCATTAACCGCTGTTTTAGGCTCTGTTCACTTGGTTTGAATATAATATAATAGAAAGTGGGACTTGTGAAGTGGGAGGTGCTCTAGCTCTCGAGAGCAGGAAGACATTTGAGGAAGAATGTGTAGAGTCCCTCTTTGATCCTACCCACACTCCCCTAACCGGTCTGAACCAGGAAGTGTTTCCCTGTCAGTGAGGAGAGTGCAAACATTTTCTAGCATGTTTGCTTGAGAATGAGTGGGACAAATTCTCTGTTTCTTAAGGTATGGAATTACAATCCTTTTAATTTTCTCTAGGACTACTGTTAGCAGTTGGTCACAAATTAGACACTCTTTACCTGAACAAGGGCATTTATTGTTAATATTGCCTTAATTGCCTGCTTCTTCTCTGTAATTTATAGTTAAAAGTTTCCTTACATAGCCTAGTCTAGACTGTGGTCGTTTTTGGTTTGAGGAGCTGAGTTGAAGACTGTTTCTCACTGTGAGACAGGAGAGTACCCTGTAAATGAATGATCACGAATGTCACATGTACCTAATAGAAGAGTGACCTTCTGAGTTCTTTTGTTTTTATCACGGTGTGACCAGCTGCAGAGTGCTTAGGACTCTTGTTCTACGCCTTCCCCTCAGTTTCACGTGTTCTGGGTGTCATTGCTCACTGTTCTAGAGACAGGGACCGTGTGTGGGTCGGGGTAAGGGACATCTGTAATGTGTACGTATGATCTGGACCCGCGAGCTGATGTCATGTGTTTTTTGTGATGCACCGTGCAGCTCATGACGTTTGGGTTCTTCCTGTGTCTGGATGCTTTTCTCTACGTGTTCACCCTCCTGCCTCTGAGGACCTTTCTCGCTCTGCTAAGACTGCTCACCATACCCTGCTGTGGCCTCAGGTAACTTAAATACACTCGCACACTCTCCCACATACACACACACTCACTCAACAGACAAACAGACAAACTAATAAACAGCAAGGCTGTGTGAAATGATCAGTTATCACAGCTTTACAGTTAGCCATATGTAAACATTTTCAAACACAATGATAAAAACTTGCTATTTGCAGAACTTGTTAAAAACACAGTGACTGAAAAATCTTTTTTGTGCATGTGAGTGTGTGTGTGTGAGTGTGAGTGTGTGTGTGTGGGTAGGGGGGTGTACGATTGAGAGGTTTAGCACTTGTATTATACCTTGTATCTCTACCTCCCTGATGTTAATGAGCTAAATCTAGGTCAAGAGGCTCATTAAATGTCTTGTTGCATGCATAAGTGAAACTCTCAGATCTGATTCTTTTCCCTCTTTACTCAGTCTTGAGCTGACACTTGAGTAACTCGGTGTGGTTACAGTATATCTGCATGCCTTTAGGCCTAACAGGCTGCTCTGTCTTCCTTTGCTTCCTTCTCTCCTCTCTCAGGGCCAATGTGTGCCCATACTGCAGAAGGAGCAGGTAGGCCCCACATGCCTGTCTTCACTCTAATCAGTCATGAGATCCTCCCCATTCTACACGCAGTGTCCTGTGTTTGGTCACTCAGTCTGATAACTCAGCTTTAGCCAGCTGCAGCCTCATTTGGTGGGCCAGTGAGACCCACATTAAGCTGTCTAATGGTGACGCAGACCGGTGCCCTTGTTTTTATTTAGGTTTGTTAGTTTTGTTTTGTTTTGTTTTTAACCTTTGTGTTGTAGACTGGCATTGAGCTTAGCTCAACCCCCTTCTGATTTACTGCATAAGAAAGCGTTGTCATACAAACTCTGTCAAGCACTGTTTATTATTTGGTGAGAATATTTATTTTTTTGTTTGTTTGTTTGTTTTCATACCATGAAACACAGCACTACTTAAAATAAATTGTAGGGCTTAACTCACTGTTGCAGAGTTTGACCCAAATGCTACTTACTGCAGTTGGACTCTGTTTGAGAGTGACTGCCTGTGTGGCTTTGGTAATGCTGTATTGCCATGCTGTGGTGTTTCCTGCTTGTGCTTTGGTCATGGCTATAATGTTGTGATCTGGTTTGTAAGGTTGTGGTCATGTGTGTGAGACTGTGGTCCTGTGCATGAGACTGGTAAAGTTAGTGTAGGATTGTGGCCATGACTGTGGTAGAGTTGATGTGTGTCTGTGATTTTGTCTGTGGTCTTGTCTGTGGGACTGTGGTAGAGTTGATGTGGGTCTTTGGTCTTGTCTGTGGGACTGTGGTAGAGTTGTGGGTCTGTGGTCTTGTCTGTGGGACTGTGGTAGAGTTGATGTGGGTCTGTGGTCATGTCTATAGGTCCGAGGTCTTGTCTGTGGGACTGTGGTAGAGTTGATGTGTGTCTGTGGTCTTGTCTGTGGGACTGTGGTCTTGTCTGTGAGTCTGTGGTCATGTCTGATAGTGACGGTTAAGTGCAGAACTCATCCCTGTGGTGTGGCAGTGATGGAGCTCAGTTCATCAGATGAGCAGTGAAAACAGACAGTGCACAGACTCAGAGACAGATGGTTGTGCTGACAGCATGCCTCCAGTAATACAGCCTGCTCTAAATACTGCTTAGAAGGTGAGCAGACTGTTTTTCTCAGGTCTGTGAATGTACTCATTTAAAAGTTTTGTATATGTCAATATATAATTCTTACAACATGGTGGTTTATCCCTTCGCTTACATTATAAATACAGCGTTTACCCCACTAGGTGTAGCATAAGAAACAGGTTTGTTGTCAGTTTCATTTAGTATCCCTTTAGAAAAAGCTTAACAGATTCACAGCATTTACAGAGAGTTCCAAAACGGCTGCTAATCATTGTGTTTTATTCAGTGTAAAAGGCAATGTGTGGTAAAGCTGCAGGGTCTTGGCATGCACTTAGTTCACTCCTTTATTTTACTGTGGTTCCTGTTAGATGGGATTTTGACTTTTGGATTAGGAGATGAGACTATGTGTTAAAAGATGACTGAGATTTCTCTGGAAGGAAAAGCCTACACAAATATATAGTGGGTAGGAAGTCCCAGTGCTTACTAACTGAAACTGCAGGTTTTAGATTTCTTCTGTCCTGTAGCTCACAGTATGTGATTTTAATCAGCAGTGAAGTCACTAAATAGGAGTTGCCTGGATCAGTTTCCACACAGATGACAAATCGTAGGATTTGTTAGCTAGCATGGCTAACAGTTGCATCACTGCCATTTGCATTGAAGCTTTTTATTTTAGTGAAATTGGCCTGTGAACTGAACAGCTGTGAAGACCTGACATAGGGTAAGGGTTTTTTTGCCTGTATCTGGTAGAGCATGTTACATGCAGCCTCACTTCTGGATTTATTACAGTATTTGACATTGTTTTGACAATGTTTTAGATTATAAGCAGAGATATGTGATGGCATCCACTCTAATTTCGTGCATCTGCATCATGTACAGGTGTCATGTTAGTATCAGACATTTCCAGTGTTGCTCATTGACAGAAGCGGCTGTGTCTGTCAATGAAACAGCTTTACTATGTAATGAGCCCCCCGCCCCTCTCTCTTCCTCTCATTCTGTCACTGCCTCATCACGGGCACAGATGAAGTTTAGTCCTTTTGTCCTATCAGCTTATATTCCATTACCACACCACAGAATCCAGACCTTATCAGACACACAGTTAGTTCCCTTTAGTCAAAGCTTTGGTCCCTTCTCCTTTGGAGAGACTGTTTTCTCAATGAATTTGCTGTTGTGCTGTTTGCTAAGTGTGAACAACACTCTGAATTTAACAAATATTTATTTCTGAGCATGTGTGGAGTGCCAGCAGTGTTCTCGACACACACTTTCCTAATGAACAGTGAAAGAGAGGGAGAGACATGTGATTTTTCTCTCTCATTAAATAAACTTCTCTCTGGAGATGGAGCACGTCTGAAGTGGATGAGTCCTGGCACAGACTGTGCTCTGTTTGATTTCTCTCACTGTCTCTCACGCTCTATCCCCTTTGGACAGTGAATTGCATGTGAGGCACTGGACATGTCATCTGCATGTCTTCATGTCTATGCAGGTTCACATTTGTTTTCCATCATGTCAAAGCCGCAGGCCGACACAGGCCCTCCACAAACATGGTCTCTCCAAACATTCAGTACCTCACTGTGGCTTTCTTTATCAAGCATTAATTACTGCTTATCACCTGGATGAGTAATTAAGTGCTTACCTTTACTTGGTGTCCGTGTCTGTGTCTGTTTTGTCAGTGGTTCACGTCTCCTGCAGCCGGCTCAGGTGTGTGATCTCCTGAAGGGTTTGATTATGATCCTGTGTTACTCCATGATGCACTATGTGGATTACTCTATGATGTACCACCTGATCCGGGGTCAGTCTGTCATCAAGCTCTACATCATCTACAACATGCTGGAGGTACAGTGTCTCTGCCCCTTTGGTCAGGCTGAGTACTCAAAATCATAATTGCACATTTTAGAAGTAGACAAGAATTGTCCTCAGATCAGTCTGTAATGACAGAAAAACCTAAGAACATATCTTGGTACCTGGGTGCATTGTTTGAATCCTGTCTGTATTAACGCTGTTGACACCCCTGTGTTTGTGGCAGGTGGCAGACCGTCTCTTCTCGTCCTTTGGGCAGGACATACTGGACGCTCTTTACTGGACGGCCACAGAGCCAAAGTCCCGTAAGAGAGCTCACATCGGTGTCATACCTCATTTCCTGATGGCCGTGTTCTACGTCTGTATCCTTACACTCTAAAAACAGCCCTCAAGTGCCATGTACTCTATATAAAAACACTCTGTCCTACAAACAGTTTTTAACTGATTCTAAGCCTCTGTCTTAAACATCACAAACTGTCCTTACAGCCTTCATCGGTCTGTCTAAAACTTACACGATGTTTTCACAGTTGTAGCTTCTTGCAGTTCTGACAGAGAGAAGTGTGACTATGTCTGTAAAAAGGCTGAACAGCAAGTGGCTGTGGTAGTGGTGTGTGTTGTGAGCAGGTTTGTCCAGTGTGTTTTTTTCCTTAGCATGACTTTCCCTCTCAGTTCTTCATTCCATCCTCATCATGGTACAAGCTTCCACACTCAACGTCGCTTTCAACTCGCACAACAAATCACTGCTCACCATCATGATGTCAAACAACGTGAGTAAACACACAAACACACACACACATACACAAACAAACAAACAGACGGCATAACATATTAATCCTCACTTGCTGAATCCTGATTCATTCGGAACCTGTAAGTCTGTCTGTATGCCTGTCCCTTAAATTAGAGTCCACGTGTGTGTACAAATTCCATCTACATGCTGCTGACATGCTGTTTTAATGGTTGACTTGGTGTTATGATTTAGATACTTTGTGTATTGTGTCTCTGTATTTCCATAGGAAGCGTTCTCACATAGGTATCTATGTAATCCAAAGTATCTTTTCCTTTTGCTTTGTTCACAGTTTGTGGAGATCAAAGGAAGTGTGTTTAAGAAGTTTGAGAAGAACAATCTCTTCCAGATGTCTAACAGTGGTACGTCAACTACCCTCCAGCTCTGATGTTAAGCATTCTCTCTCGTTACTGCATTCTGCTTGTAGGCTTTTTTTTTTCTTCTTTTTTCTTCTTTCTTTTCCCCAGATTTCTACATATGTGTGGCTCTGATTGGCTGTCTGTGCAGTTGGCTGCTCTTGCATATAAAACAGTTTGAAAAGCACGGTCTCGGGGCGTAGTGTTCAGGCTAAATAAGATCAGAATCAGGCATCCTTTTCAAATGCTAATTGGTCCTCTCAAGCATTCTTTGATAGTGTACATGGAAAATGCTGTCAGGACACGCTGCCGTTTGAATCCCCCTCTGCTCCTGCGCTCAGCACCGTGTTAGTGCTTCTCCTCTCTCATCCTCCCCCTTTTTAACGACAGACACACAGACATTCGGTAACCAGCCCTGGTTTTTATCTCCTCTGAAAAGGGCACACCTGGATCGCTCAACAACTGTTCTGTCCACAGGTGTCCTTCTCCTCACCACAAGCCCCTTACTGAGAACAGGAGAGAATCCACTGCCCATTCACACCCAGTAGATTACCTCTGTTACATCTTATCTCTCTACATTGTTCTTTCTGATGAGAATTCAAAGGCTTATAGGAAGGTATTGTTAGTGAGTGGCGGTTGAGATGCGTGTTTCAGACAGAGTATGGTGTGTGTGTGTGTGTGTGTGTGTGTGTGTGCATGTGTGTGTGTGTGTGGTGTGTGCGGAGGTACTGACAACGTACGGTGATTGTGTTTTACCCATAGATATTAAGGAACGTTTCAGTAACTACATCCTGCTGCTCATCGTTTGCCTCAGAAACATGGAACAGTTCTCCTGGAATTCCGGTGAGCATTGACAGGAATGCTGGATATTTAAGCAGAGGCAGAAGTTTCAAACCCGTGTAAACTGAGCTAATCATGTTTCACTAACACGGGGCAAGACCTCATGTATGCCGTAACTGATTGTCATGCTGTTGTTTTTTAATCGATGTTGCTGAGACTATTGGTTATGTGAGGATGCTGGTCTGGTTTTTGGTGTTGGTAACAGATCACCTGTGGGTACTGCTCCCTGACGTATGTATGGTAATTGCTTCTGAGGTTGCTGTGGATGTGGTCAAACACGCTTTCATCACCAAGTTTAATGACCTCACTGCAGATGTAAGTACTGTGGTATTTTTACCAGCCAGTGGTTATGTTAATGTTACCTCAAACATCACCATGTTACAGAAGCCCTCGGTTCATTACACAGTATTGTCATCTACTGCAGACTACGTATGTCTCTATGTAACTGATCCATGCACAGTTGTGGTTTTACACTTCTTTCCTCTCCAGTGTTTGACGTTGTTTTAGTGTTAAACTAAGGACATTCATGGAAAGAGATTAGACCAGCTATAACCTGTTAATCTGATTTGTTGTTGCCTCTGTAGGTGTACAGCGAATACAGGGCCAGTCTGGCTTTCGAGCTGGTCAGCAGCCGTCAGCAAAACGTACGTAAGACCCTGAACTGATACTGGCCTCTATATAAGTAGGGGTAGCTGCCCGTATGCTTTGAGATAAAACAGTGTTTGTTTTGGACCCAACAGGCATACACAGACTACAGTGACTCAGTGGCCAGGAGAATGGGCTTCATTCCCCTACCCCTCGCAGTCCTGGTGAGATCATAAAGCACATTCCATTACCTCACTGTCATACTGGTGTCAGGAGATGATGTAGTCTTACTTACATGATGAAAGTACCGTTTGATTAAAGTCTCTATTGAGGTTCAGTTGAGTTTAGCTGGGTAAGCACATTGACGTGTGTAATTGTGTCTGTCTTTTAGCTGATTCGCGTAGTAATGAGTTCAGTGAAGATCCAGGGTGCCCTCTCATCAGTGTGTCTGCTGCTCTTCTACCTGGGGTGAGACAGAGAACAGCCAGAGTGGAAATGCTCGTTTCCCACTCAGCTAGGGATAACTCTCAAACAGAATACACAACTCCACACAATTCACATAACGCTTTATACTGTTGATCTTTGGTCATCAGCTCACATAACTCTTTATACTGTTGATCTTTGCTAATCTTCAGTTAAGAATGATTTAATCTGACTGTTTGTTTGTTTTGTTTCCCTTTGTCTGTAGAATGCTCACACTGAAAGTGTTGAACAGTATAGTTCTGCTGGGGAAATCCTGTCGTTATGTCAAAGAGGCTAACATGGAGGGGAAGCTGTCTCAAAAACGTCCTGCTCCAACCCCCAAAAAGGCCAAGTCTCCCTCACACTCAGGTACCAGTGACCCCCCCCTCCTCCCCTTTTTTTCCCACTTAAATTTATCTGACCTTCTGTTATGGTAAAGTTTCACCCTCTTAGTCAAGTCTCAGTGAACCATAACGTACTTGTGTAATTTTTATGGATATGTTAGTTTGACCTGTTTGGACATGTCATCTGACATTAAAGTGACAGTATACATTTGGTGAAAAAATCTGGATAAAATAGGATTTGCGAAGGGAATGTTCATGCTCGTAAAAGAATATAGGAAATACAGATCGCTATGTGAATGTATCCATCTTCAATAGAGAAAATGTTTCTCTCTCTCTCTCATCTTTCCCTCTCTCTGTCTATCTCTCTCGCCCTGCTATCTCTTAGGTGAGCCTCAGGTAGCTCGTGTCTCTGCTTCCATCACCAAGCAACCAGCTCCACGTACGGAGCTACGGTCTCCAGCTCCTCCTCCTGTTACCAAGGAGACCAGTGAACCCCCAGCAGGTTCTCCGGTAAAACCAGAAGAAGCTAGCACACCACCAGATTCTCCTGAACCAAAACAGAAAGCTCCTAAAAAAGACCTGCTAGAGATAGACCGCTTTACAATATGCGGCAACCGAATTGGATGAACTTCATCTCTGTCGTAATAGTGACTTCTCAGGAGTGGCAGCTGGCAAAAGCCTCTGCCACCAGCTTTCTCTGCCAAAGCCTCGGAGCCCAGGGAGGGTCACCCAAGTCTGACAGCGGAACTCCATGTTGACTGGAGGACTAGCTCGTGAGAATTTGAGTTCATGTGTCTAGCGTGCCATCAGCAGAGAGAACGTGTCGGCAAACAATTGACGTATGAGCTGGCGTCCAAGTGGTGTCACCGACCCGGACTCCGAACACAGACCATGACTCACAAATCAGAGAACGTCAGAGGATGATCTGAATGGAAGCCCCTGAAACACTCTGAGTGGTTTTACAGGGGGGAAAAAAAGGACTGGACATGGATATGATGACTTTTACTGGCAGGTTTCTCTTTTCCTCCCAACATCGTCCTCTCCTCTCTCATCTACAGTACAAGTCTTTAAAAAAGGAGGGAGAAAAAAACAAGAACCATGGATTGTAGTGATACACAATTTAAAGATACTCCGTGCCATATATATATATATATATATATTTTTTTTTTTTTGAAAAGCAGTTGATAGTGCCTAATTTCTCGAGCCCAATTTAATAGCAGCATATAGATCCTATCAGATCTGCCAACAATGCCGGATTTTAGACAGATTAGTTTTACAGATATTTTAGCTAATCTTTGTAGAGTGTCACTCTTTCAGAGGAGTAGATGTAGAGTACATATAGAGTATATGTAGAATTCTCAACATTTAAGTGTTCTTAAAAACCTCTGAGGTGGTAGAAGATGATATAAGCTCATATTCATATGCCAGGCTGCTTGATAATTTAGCTTGTGAAATGTTAATTCTATTTAATCTAAGAAGAATGGCATTGCAGGGTGCCAAAGCAGCCAGGATTTGTGAGGAGAAAAAATTGCACTGATTTACCACATTGTCTTAACCTGTACATTTGAAGTGTTGTCTTTAATTTATGACACTCATGTTTACATCAGGAGGAATGGCAAAAAGAAATAGAGGGCTTCAATTTGTGAGACGAAGAAGAACAGTAACAACAAGAAAAAAAAGATATTACAGTCTCATGTTTCATTTGTAATGTTCTGAAAATTGCTACTGATTTGATTTTAAATCTAGTTGATTTATCTTGTGTTTGTCATTATCTTGTCGCACTTAATATCATACTGTATTGTGTTTTACTGATGACAAACTGAAGGATATACACACAGCATTTTTTTATGCTGAAAATATAATGTCTTTCATTATATTTCTTCTTTCTTCTTAAATGGAGTTGAGAGGTGAACTGACTTGAAATGGCACTTTACAGGTTTTTACTGAAGAATTGCTTTATTCTTAATGTCACACAAACTCCATAGTTTGAATTCAGAAGTGTGTGTGGGTGCGCGTGCGTGCGTGTGTGCGTGCGCAAACTATGTAATTCTTCCAACAGTTTGAGATGTTATGGTTATGCACACACAGCTCCAGTCAGTGTCCAGACCCAGTGTGGACATTCATACCATTAAGCCAGTTTTGCTGAAGACAAATGTTTTTGCTTTATTTTAACTTCCGTTGTAACAAGCTGGTTAAGTTGTATTTCCTGAGTGTTGTGCAGTGGACATGGAAGTAATGTTTCATTGGCTGATAAAGATGAAGCGCAGGTACTTTCACAGTGCTTTTATAATGTACTGAGAGAGAGTCTGACTCGTTTTATGTGTCCAGGTTTCAAATATACTTCCCTTTTTATGCAATTACTGTTGTGTTTTTTGGGGGAGTTTTTTTTTTTTTTTTTGAATGAAAAATAAAAGTTGTTTTGCAAATTTGAGTGAAGTTTTTTTTACCCAAAAACCTTCTAACCAATTTTTAATGCTGTACTTTTTTTGTGAGTGTAAAATAATTGGTTCCAGCCTTGTCAAAATCCTGCTGAAGGAGAAGGAACAAAAGAAAGCCAGTATATAAGACGGGCAATGGTGTATGCAGACTTAAGAAGTCTGAGATTGCTCTTAATCACCGATATTCAGTACTGATGTCAATGAAATGCTGATGCCACGTATTGGGGTTCTTTTGATGTAGTCGAACTGCAGTCATTTCTTACCAGTGACCACACCAGTAGGTCTAGCATGCAGCGATTTTAGTGGTCCTAAATCATGCAGTCATTCTTTGCCATGACTGCTTTAGAACACACTTTTTTAATGCCATACGGAGTGACACATGACTGAGAGACCAAGATGTGAAAATGTGAATCTAAGACACTTTTAAATGTAAGCACTGGATCCGTTTGGGAATTTGGCAAATGCTTTTACCTCCAGTGGTTGCCGAGCCGTCACTCAAATCATCTGTAAGATTATCAGCCAAACACAAGGCAGTGAGTGAGTTTGACAGACAGCTAGTGATGAGTAAGTCTATACATAGCCTGCTCAACTCCCTCCCCTTCTTACCGGGCTAATCTCCTTACCTCCTGTGTTCCCCTCACTATCTCCACATCCAGGAACCAGAGCTCTTCAAGTAAAGACGCGGGACTCCAGTGGTGAGACTAGAGTCTCACTCCTTTTCTGCAGAAGCTCTGACTCCTGAATGTGAAGATAGGGGAGGAGAACAGAGGAAGGAAGGAGATTAGGAGATTTATTGGACAGAAGCAGTGGTGAATGGCCAGTAGGGCGATTTGTAGGGGTACGAGGGGGGATGCCATCCCCCTTGTTAGCAAAATAACCAAAATGCATCCCCCTATATGCTCTATAAAGTGGTGTCAGTGATCATTGAGCCTTCCCCCCAGTTAAAAAATAACAAATCGCCTACTGTGTATGGCGTACATTTTTGTGTTTGGAAAATGTAGATGAGTGATTTGCATAGATGGAGCTTCATCTGAGTTCTCCCTGACTAATATTGTCTCTAATATTGTGTCTTTAACCTGCATACACCTTACTGGTCTTGGTACAGAGAAAACATTTCTTTTTTTTTCATTTGCTTTCTGTCTTATTAATCAGGGGTTGGGGTCTTCCAAAAAGATCTTAACAGTAAGGTTACGTGCCAAGAAACATTGCCGTACTTTCTCAAATCAGTCTCATCATCTGATCTTAAACTGGTTGACTGAGATCCCTCAGTGCGGCTCTCACACACACCATGGGCCAGAGTCTCTTGAGGACCTGCCATTTAGTTTTTCTTCTGAGATGACAGCACAGTCAAGACTAGAATCCATCCCTGCACCCCATCGTTGGTCTCATACATTCTTCATCTTTCATAAGTCAAATTTCACAAGCAGCTGGTATTGTTGGTCCGTGCTTAACAAGTAAGCAAGTGGACTCTGTGCTTGTTAGAGCCGATACATTGGGAGTAGATTGTGAACTTATCCAAACAGTGTCTGACAGTAGTGACACTGTTGGTTTAGGCTTTGAAAACAAGCCAACTCTGGGACACAAAACATTCTGCACTGCTGGCATTCTTTACTGTTCCCTTGAATCCACATCTAAAATAGAAATTAAATGAATTATTACAGTATCTGTCGGACAAATCACTCGATAACTTCAGCCAACGTGTAAATGTGCACACACACAAGATCCCAATGACTTTGTCCCAATGCAGGCTGCAGATGTAGTGCATGTAACTGTACATCACTACAGCTCATAACGATACAGATATAATCTCCTAACACCATACTTATCAGAGTTTTATTCTATTTTTAAATGGAATTGTGTCAGCACGATGTGTGAGACTTTGAATCGTATGTTTGAACAGCTTTTGAGATTTTGAACAGCTGTTTGTATTCGAACCAAAATGAACATGCGGACATCAGGCGCATAGAGCGGTTTTTGCCAATATTAGTTATTTCTCGTGCTTATGAAGTTTGTAACAGGCTTTCAAATACGCTGTTACCATAGGGCATCGTCATGACTGACAGGAAATATTCCTTAGATCTGAACAAAATGTGATATAACGAGATATGTTCATTGGTTCTGTGATGAAATTTGGTTGATCTAAAAGCGCTCCGCCTTTTTGAAAAAAAAAATGGTACATCTTCATTTTTATGTTACTTTAAGAACTGTGTTTATCAAACTGTTGACAAAAGAAAATAAATGTTGTCAATCAAAAAAATGTATGTCTGGTTGTCTGTACAAAGCTGAGTTTCTATACATTCACCAACAGGCGGAGTGCTTCCCTTCGACATAGAAACCGAAGCCCTCACGACAAGAACGCTGTCACCGAGGAGAAAAGAGGACACCCGCACGCACGCAGCCGTGTTTCCCCCTCCCGCACAGCTTGCTGTAAGCAGTCATTCCCGTCGCGGGAGATCGGAGAAGCGGACAGGGAGACAAGGAACACTACGCTGATAAGGAGTCGCTGACCGTGGGAGCGATGAACATTATGAATCGTTCGTCAGACAGCAGGACTTGAGACCCAGGGTCCATCTCTTTCAGCACTAAGTGCTTTCCTCTTTACTCTTATTGTTGTTTCTTACTAAAAGCTAGTGGTGATAAACATCAGTAGAGTTTTTTTTATCATCCCCACCTACATTGGATTTTGATCCAGATATCTGTAATATCTGACCAGAATCATGTTGTGGAAAACGGGACTGTTGTTGTTATGCTGGGGCTTGACGTCCGGTGAACTCCAGGCAACGGAGTCGCGGGCACCAAGTTTGGATTTTGGCTTCGTACCCGCCGGAGTTTACGAGACCCTCGCCCATTACGAGCCTGGTCCTATAGGGATGCTCTTTCACATGGTGCATGCTTTCCTGCATGTGGTTCAACCTAACCCATTCCCCGAAGGTAAGCGCTCTGCAGAGTGGCCATGCATGGGACGTGCATCGCAATCCTGTTGCGATGCGCACAAAGCAGCCTGATCTGAATGGAGAGAGTTGAAGTGGCACCTTTGCATTGTCGTTTGCTAGAGCACAGTCCGGTATTGGAACACTGACATTGTAACACTAGAGGTTGCTCCAGCTGTTACATGGTGACTAAAGCTTTGCTCTTTACCAAGAACGTGCCGTACACGTGGTTCTTGTCAAAACTGTTTTATCATCTACAAATCAGTGAGGCGTATTATGTGGTCGTTTTTTTTTAAGTGCACCGTTTTATCGTTGTAATCTAATCTCATTTACAGAAGTGCAAATGACGTGGAGTGAGATATACGAAGCCCCCACATTATATGCAAATATAGTACCGGAAATCTGTTGTTCACCACAAGAAACACACCATCACTAAAGCTCCATCAGTGGAGTGCAGAGTTTTAGTCCCGTCATGGGTACTCTAATCCATTTACTTTCTACTGTACGTTGGTTCTCTTGAACTGTATGTGTAGTGTGGTCTGAACAAACAGTGGGCAGGTGTCTGGCTGCCAGTCTACTGTGCGCATGCTGTTTCTAAAAATGTGTGTGTGTGTGTGTGTGTGTGTATGTGTGTGTGTTTTAGAGAGACAGAGGATGACGATGACATTGGAGCAGGGATTGGCTTACTGTCTGTGCCTGCTGTAGTGTTCAGCATCAATAGGAAATCTAGAGATTAGGACTCAAGGCCTCTGACTCACCTTCTTAATGAGCTAATCCACTAATCTGGGATGCCATATGTTGCAGTGTTTTTATTTTCCAAACTGACACAGGTGCATATTACATAAACAAGAAAACAAGAGTATTGATGAGTGTGAGAATAGGGGAAGTGCATAAGCGTTGTTATCAAAGTGGTTTGTCACAAACTGTAACCTCAGTTTTTGCATACCAAAAATGATACATGCATTGGTGAAATGACAAAAGCAAAGCCAGTTGCTTTACAGTGAACTAAGTAAAGCAGTACCTGAGCCGCCAACATCAAAGTGATCAGACTACTGCAAATGACAGTGTTGTTAATATGTTGTTTATGATTTGTCTCACTGTATCACAGATATGGGGGAGAGAAAGAGAGAGAGAGAGAGAGAAGCTTTATCAGTTGGGCTGCCAGCCTGGTGTTCTGTGAAGCTGCTTCGTGACTGTAACTGTTGTAAAAAGAACTGTACAAATAAAAAATGAACTGTAATGAACTGACAGGAAAGAATATATGCACATATCAGCTCAACTTCTCTAGACAGTACTGTTGTCAGAATACTCGCAGTTTCTATATTTCAGTGGTTTTTCTGTTTGTTTGTTTTTATCATTGATACTGAAAGAGTTACATTCACTCAGCCTAAGTTAGATTCATTACACTGTCATTGCCCGTGATGGAAATGTGTGTTGCTCAAGATAGTGAACCTGCAGTGATTTGCAACCTGCAGTGAGAAGAGCCAGAAATAGATGTGAAAGTGAGTCAGTGATAATGATCTATCTGTGTTTCCTCCATCTCCCCTCTTCCTTCTCAATATGGCAGCATATGTGACACCAGCTGACTGCTGTACAAGGCTGTTAGCATAGACGCCATGGTGGCAGTGAGAGCAGTGAGAGGAGGGGTGCAGGCAAGTGTTCTTTAATTTGATGGCATTCTTATAGTCTAATGAGATCAGGCTTTGCTGGCTCATCATTCCACAGGACTACATCATTGATGAAAGAGACTAGTCCCACCCAGAGACTAGTCCAGTACATGACATGAGTATTGGCATCTATAGCGCTTCCTGTCTTCAGACCTGGAAACCCATGTGAATTTTGCACTAGCCTAACACCAACGCAGCTGATTCACCTGATTCCGTGAGTCGCTTGACCCCTGAATAGCAGAATCAGGTGTGTGATTTAACGTGTTATCACTGGACCCCGGTGAACATAGGCTGAAATTATGGGTTCCCAGAACTGGAGCTGAGAGCCAATTGTGAACATTAATTATGAACATTTACATAATAGACTTTACCACACAGCAGCACTGAAAAATCCTCCCTCTCAATCTTCGCTCCCTTCATCAGTTTGAACCGATAGTCTTCTGAGCGATGTCCTCCTCTGATGTGTTATAATGTATCCAATCCTTTTAGGTCCACAGTCATTCAGGAAAAGAGACCAGAAGAAAGCCACTTAAGGAGACTGGAAACAGGCCAAGTATGATATTACCTTGAATTATTGGCCACTCTTGTATCATACATCGTTAAATATGCAGCTTTGAGACTGACTGTGCTTAAAAACAAAGGGACAGGAGAAAAGAAGCATGTACGCATTCTTCAGAGGCAGTTTCCAGGGAAACGTAACAGCAGGCATGCTTGGGAATGTATTTCGATTTCTCTTGGTGGCCTACATATGTCTGTATGCGGAAACGTTAAGCGAAGCATAAAGCGGGAAAAGCTTTGGGAGGAAGCGGCAGGATTTTTAGTCATTTTTGCACATTCATGTTTGCACTTGGCCTCTAGCACTTAGCAACCAGGCCAGTGGCGCTGAGAGGTCGCTGTGAGGTGTCTCTGTCTGGGTTGTCTTTGTTTAAAGGAGGTGTGTGGACTTAGGCCCATCGGCACTGACTATGATGAGCCTTTGAAAAGGTTCTTGTTTTTGTTTTTTATCTTTTCTTTTCTCGAAGTGGTGTCAAAGAAGATGTGTGTTCTTATATTGCACTTCATTCTTCAAATATTCTATTTTTCATATACCCGCTTATCACTGATATTCATAAAGTCTCATTTATTATTCATCCTTGCTTCCCTCCATTCAGTTCAGTTCAACTGGAGGTCAGTAAAATTATTGGATTGGTCCTTGGATTTAAAAAAAAAAAACAAACAAAAAAAAACCATTCAATTTGTGTTTCAAAGCATCGACCTTTTAAGGAACTTGGGCTGTGTTGTGGGTGCAGTGAAGGACAGCTGGGCACTTGAATGGAGGGGGGGCAGTGGCTCTTATCACAGATGGTATCCTCTGTCACACCCCCTCCCTCTGACCCCCCTCTGCTCTCCCATGGCCCCTGTAGGCTGTCATGCCATCCTGTGCCAGCCGGACACACAGAAGACAGAGATTGGCACATTTGACAAACCACAGAATTGTTACAGATTCTCTATCTATCTATCTATCTATCTATCTATCTATCTATCTATCTATCTATCTATCTATCTATCTATCTATCTATCTATCTATCTATCTATTTATCTATCTATCTATCTATCTATCTATCTATCTGTTATTCTGTCTATCTACAGCCATAGTCTCATCTCTGTCATCAGTCCTTCCATAATCTCACAATCTGTTAGTAATATCTGAATTGATATGTTTTTAAGTCCAATTTACTTCAATACTGTACCACTTGCTCCAGCTCTCTTACCACTGTTGACTAGTTTCCGTTCAGTTAATCTGCTATAACACTCTAACACATTATAAAACGTGTGTATTGTCATAGCACTCCACTCCGTTTCCATCTTCTCATGTAAATGAATGAACAGAGGATGTTTATACGCTTTACATTCTTACTGTACAGTGCTACCCAGGCTAATGGGCCATGGAGTAGAGCCACTATGTACGTGGAATATTATAATCTGTGTCTCTGTATCTGTGCTTGTCACACTCTGTCATGTCATTAGTATGACTCTGATGCCCACAGCAGTGGCATGCCCCAGGATTTAGGCGGGCATCATCCTCAGTCGACGCTGTGCCAGCTGACTGCCCAGAAGCCAAGTGCCAACTAAACATGTATCTTTTTGATTCACACTAAGAAAAATGAGACCTCATTTTAGTAAATTGTTTCCAGTTTTTTTTTTAATCCATCAGTGAGTGCGTACACAGAAGGGTTGCGTTTTACATAGATATGTCTTCACTCTTGTTATTTCTTTCATGTTGTTTTTTTTTCTGCCGTGATCAAACTACAGTAGAACTTAGTGCTACAGTCTGACTCTGATGCATTTAGTGATAACTAACTTTCAAGAGCTGATCAAGAGTCAGTTTTCCACACCTCTGTCTCACACTTCCTTAGTATGAATTAAAAAGCAACACAGGTCCTGGATCAGGCTCAAAGACACATTAAGTTCCGGCAGTATCATTCACAGGCCATAGTGTCAAAGTCTTATCTCTGACGTAGACACGGCTAACCATACCGTCTTGTCTGGATGCGATTAAGTTTTAAAGTTTGGGGAAGCTCTAAATCTCTCTTGCGCTCACGCTGTGGGCCATAGATTTGCCGCACCACTCAGCACTGATGTATTTTATCTGTTGGCTTGGTCAGCTGCCAAACGACAAGACCACTTTAAGAAGATTACAACCTGTCTGCGGCATGGAAGCAAGCCCGTTTAGATGCGTGATTAGGAAAAGATGGATGTTTGTGGAGAACTGTGTGGCCATTATGACAAAAGAACAATAGAGATGATATGTGGTCTTACTGTATCAGCCTATGGTGGCAGTGTAGATCCATGTTATGGCTGATCCAGACAGGGAAGAAACGGCCAAGAAAAGGTCCCTGTTAAATAAGGCATGTTCTCTGTTTTATACTTTGTCTATTTTTTCTAAGACTGAAAAGACTAATGCTTTCTGCTCTGAGACAATGTTAGGGATTCTTCAAATGTAGGTAAAGGATTTCCGCTGAGGGATTTGAGAAATCAGATCATATACGTTGATTTAGGTTTCATTTTGTCTGTCTGTGTGTCACTGAAAATGTTCTGCTTTTAGGGAGCTTCTCCGATATTAAGCACGGTTTACGAGACAAGAGGACATCTCTTTAATGAAACTTACTTACTCTCACTCTCTCTCTCTCTCTCTCTCTCTCTCTCTCTCTCTCTCTCTCTCTCTCTCTCTCTCTCTCTCGCCCTGTCTATCTCCCAGTTTTCTAGAAGGGCTGGTAGAAGCAGATTTACTCTGTGCTGTTTGCCCACTGATACTTTATGGCAGATAGTTAAGCTTCCACTCGAACAGTCTGGATTAAGCCTATCATAACTGTACAAGCTCATGCTGCTTTTGTGACAGTCACATTTACATTTAAGACTTGGCAAGAGCTTTTCTATGCCGCCTCGCATCACTGTGGCATTATGGGATATCAGACGGTAGCCCTGCAGGTATTCTGTTACATGGGAGGATGAATGAAATGGCTATTTTTAGAGGACCACCATCTCTCTATCTCTCTCTCTCTCCCCATCTCTGTCCCTATCTATCTATCTATCTATCTATCTATCTATCTATCTATCTATCTATCTCTTTAACTCTCTCTCTCCCTTTCCCTCTCTCTTTCACTCTGCCTTTCTCTGTCTCTTCATCTCCTATTTGCAACACACACACAAACGCACACATTTTCTCTCTCACTCTTTCTTTGTGTAGGTTGGTTTTCCTCAGTGAATGAGACAAAGCATTGAACTCAAAGGGAAAGAGAAAGCACATGCTGAAAGACTTGGAATGAGCCCACAGTTATAGGCTATAGCATGTCTTATGTAACCAGATCCTTTTTGTAGGGGGCAGTAGCTATTCAGTCCTCTAAATCAGCATTCAGAGGTGTGTGTGTGTGTGTGTGTGTGTGTGTGTGTGTGTGTTCAGAGCATAACCTTAACCATTGCCAATCAATAGCTTTTAAGAGTTGGAAGTGGGTTTTTTTCTTCTTCTCCTGAAAATTCAGATCTTTAAAGTAAAAACCGAAGCTTCAAATCCCCTTAATGAGGCTATATCAAGCAGTCACATATCTGAGGAGCTGCAGGCGGTCTTAAGATAAGGGTTTGGCATTAAGATAGTGAGTGTCTTGGGTGAACTCCAGGTAATACTGTAATGCCAATGGTGCCAGGTGCATGCGCTGCCAGGGTTTTGAGAGGGGAAGAGGGCATCGCCCAGGGGAAAGGCTGCTACAGATTTGGCACGTTAAGGTAGCTCAGATGTAGGTCAGAGTGGTAAAGAAAAAAAGTTTAAAAAAAAAGCGAAAGAAAGAGAAAAAGAAAGAGAGAAAGAAAGCAGGCAGGAAGCATGTGGGATGAAAGAAATATAAATTTAAGAGGATGAGAGAGACAAAGGGAAAGAGACAAAGAGAGAGAAAAATAGATACAGTGACAGAGACTGAAGCTGGCATAGACTGGATTTTGAGAGGAAATGAGACTGAAGGCCATGATGAGTACAGAGAAGAGAGAGAAAGAGAAAACAAAGAAGAACAAGAGAGAGAGCTAGAGAGAGAGAGAGAGAGAGAGTAAGCCGAAGAATGAATAGCTTTTCATGCGCCCCTCTTACATTTGGTTTGGATGACTGCATTCCCTTTGGGAGCTTGGTAGACATTAATGACAAGGCCAGTTGTCATTGCAAATCTAACCCGGTTTAGTCTGTTCTTACGTCACAAGGAAACATCAGCCATGCCACATATTCCAGCATACGCAACACGGGCCCAATGTAAATATCACTGTCCGGTGTTTATTGGAGAAAAAGTAATGGGGTTGGTCTAAAATCTGATATGAGTTAATTCAACCTGTATATGTTCAGGTACCTGTGTGTGTTCAGGTACATCTGAGGAGGAGGGGAATCCTACATGACGTAAATTCATATTGTGAAGGCTTCCTTTTCAGTGTGTTATAATTCTGTGCAATTAACAGTATCTATCGCTAAATCACATCAAGATTATAAAATGGAGACAGTTTATACAGTACCACCTGGTCTGTCTGTTAGCCAGGATGGACTTTATCTTGCATTATGATCAGTCATCTGTGATCAAATCCAACCACACTGTGTCTCTTTCAGTCTCTGCTGGCTAGTTCTCAGAGGACACGGCTGTTTTCATCTTTTTTTGTCACTTGAATGGAAGCTTTTTTGACAGTGTCACATGTCATATTTTTACATGTGCTCCTTTCTGTGTAACCTGCCTATGGAACTAGCATTGTCCTCTATGTGTCTCATACAGCAACCGGTAGGTTTATCAAACACTCTTCCTGAACCTGGAAACAGTGTGGACGGAGATGGTCTCCACTGTGGGTGAGACAGTGCTGTACTCCCTTTGTAGAGTAGCAACCACAGTCAAGGCATCTCTCTCTTTCTCTTTCTCTCTCTCTCTCTCTCTCTCTCTCTCTCTCTCTCTCTCTCTCTCTCTCTCCCTCTCTCTCTCTCTCTCTCCCTCTCACTGTCTAAGCCGGTGTGAGTGGTCTGGATTTAGACACCTTTCCCAATCAATAACGCCTCTGAACTTTTATTTATCTGACTGTCAGCGTTACCATAGCAGCCGGGTGTCAGACACAGTAAGCGGATGTTAATCTAGAGGGATTGTGTTTACCTGTCGCTGAACGAGTACACTTAATTCCTTACACTGTCTGTATCCTGGTTGGCTCTGAGAGAGAGACCACAGATCAACCCCCCTGCCATGAATCTCAGACACTGGATTTTCCACTGCCTCCACACTGTAGGAAACAGAGCTCCTTGGAGATATATCCACTTCTGTGTCAAATATTCATTAGGTGCATTCTCCAAGTGCCCTGTCCCATTAGAGTAGGTGTTCATGTATTATTTGATAGTGATGAGAGTGTTAGCAGATATCTTTGTAAGGTAGTCATTGGTGGCTTAGCCAATAGCAATTGAATAAGACATAAAGCCAGTTTTCTCCAGCACTCAGAATGTTCCAGTAGGCTCCATGTCCTAGAATTAGGAGTGTGCTACATAGGAAAGTTTTCTCCCTGCTTTTGAAAAGATCCAGACAGAAAGACACATGCATTTTGGATTTTGGAATGATGGATGCACAAAAATAATCACCTTTGATAACTAACACAGTTTCTGCGGCCCACTTCATTAACCTTGAATGTGGACCTAAAAATAATACAGACACATTTCAAAATCAACAGTAAAGTAGGCCACGTAGTTTATAGTGGGCTGACCCACTGAGATAGATGACAGTTTGCTTATGCCAGAAAGACACATGACATAATCTAGTGTCTTATCATATTCTCTGTTTATTCTCCGCTTCTTAATGAAACCATTGACAAACTAATGCAAGGAAGACTGTGCATGTCAGGAATTGGAAAATGACCAGTAGATTCTCTCCTCATTTGGAGGAAACTGTTGACATTAAACCAATCTGAGTATGATCTTTCTTGACAGCTATCAGAGTATCCAGAGCTTTGATCTCTACAAATGTCAACACATTTAAACAAGTGGAGCTCCATCCAGTTCCAGAGACCACTCACAACAATGTTGTTTTCTTATTATTGACTTAAGTTTCATTTAGAGTCATAAATCTTTGCTACATTCTCCAATATACGTTATATCACAAAAAACAGATGTTCCTGCTGTTCTTGCCATATAAAATCTCGGCACTGTCTTTAGGCCAGTCAGCCATTCTTAATGAATTTAAAGACTCTGAATTCTCATTAAGGCAGATGTCCCTTTTGCTCTCCATAAGGTCACTGAGAAAGACACAGCGGTTGGTTAGATACCTTACTCCAGTTACAGGTCTGCAGAAATCTGCCTCCTCAAAGTGCTAACCAGAAACTTGGCACGTTTACTCAAGAACTGTCAAGAATGCCGCCAGCTCAAATAGAATGAAGTACCAGGCACAAGTGGATTTAGAGACAATGAGATGAGAGGATTGTGGTTGAGCAGATTATTTATTTTGTTTCCAAATACGATTTCTCAGGAGTATTCTATATACCGGTCTCCAAAGGTTGCATACCATATAGATTTCATCTTAAACATACTGCAATGCCTGATGTAGCAAACACTAACTGGTCAGTTTGGCATGCAGTCATATTTTAAATCAAGCACTGTAGTGTTTTTCTGAAACAAATACTTGTAGGAACTGTCACCTTAAAGACTGAATCCTGCTGCCCTGAGCTTTGCCTCAGAAACATCTCTCTTTTACTTCCTCGTCTGTTTCTAAGAGAAGGGACAAACAGGAACAGACGGTGAAGGAAGTATCCCCCACGAGAGAAAACTTGTCTGAAGTTGACACTTTTCCATTTGGTCCCTTTATGTGTTTGTACAGAGTTTCATCACAGTAGTGAACATGTGTGTTCTCAGTCGTGTTTCCAGCCTTCTCACCAGGCCTGGTCTTAATGATTATCATTAATAAGGAAATAAAGATGCAACATTATGGAAATGCTGCCTCTGAGGGGATCTCCCACAGGGAGAGAGGAGGACTCAATGGAGTGAAGAAAACAAGCCAGAGAAAGTTGCATTAATCAGCTGGTTCTGTCATTTTTTTCAGGACCCATGACAATTAAACACATCTCGTGGAGAGAAAGACGGTTGCCCGTTGGTTGTTAGTGTTTTGTTTTGTTTTTTTAAGCCACCATTTGGGAACACTGTGGCCATCAGTTATTGATTTTGGGGAACTTATGCTCTCCCATGGATAGACAAAGGTCTCAGCTTTAATTCACTTACTCTGTGGTGTCCTTCACACACTCACAGTCACATTCTGCGTACACACACACACACACACACACACACACACACACAACTCACAGTCTTCTTAAAGGATAAAGGATCCCAGTGGAAACAGTGTCACACAGTCTACCTCTTTGTGACACTGGAGGCCTTCAGCTTGTCTTGAGTAGACTGTGTTGAATTTTCTAACTGTGGGTTAAAACCACTGAGGCACTTAATGCCTTTTTTATTAGCACTGGGGTATTCACATGAAAGAGCAGATTGCACTTTTCTTATCTCAAGCTTTCAACTCTGCTTTCGTCTCTTCCCTTTCTCTCCCCCGTCTCTGTTTTGCTGAAGCGAGAGGATTCTCCTCTCCGTGGTAACTAGCTCCGTGGTTACCATAAAGGCTGTTTCCTTTGTGTGCTCCAATTGTACTTGATGTAGTGTGCAGAGTATGGTGTTTACTCTCCGTGAAGTTCACCAGAGAATAGATTTCTCGGGTAGATGTTCCACTTGTTCTGTCTCTGGGGCATGATGGAGCGTATTTCTTATGCTCTTACAGACATCATTGTATTGAAAAGTAACGATTTTGACGCTGTCAACTTTTGAATAAACTCACGGAATACATCCGTCTGTTGGGTGTATGTTTCCTTCAGCATAAGACTTTGATGTTCACGTTTTGACACATTTTGACATTTTGAGTTTCTCTTCATGCAGACTCAACTTTTATAACCCCCCAAAAAACTTTTTGAACTTAATATTTTATAATTTCATCCGAAGAGACGCTCAGGTTTTTTGTTTGTTTAGGTTGTCTTCAGGCTCAGCTGGAGTTTTAGATTTCTGCTTCGTTGCTTTTAGACCTTTGGCAATCGGGAGGATTCTCGCCTAACTTCATGTTCTTTAGAAGTTATCTCACAACGACTGAAGTGAATTCTGCCTCTCCTTCCCTTATGCTCCCAATAGAGGTGATAGAGGGTGAGTTGGACTCTGTCTCCGTCAGAGCTGTTTGCTGTGTGTAGATAGCTTTGTTTGGAAGAGTGGAGATGGCTGACAACATAGTTAACCCTTATCCTGGAGCATCTCATCTCCCAGGGGCTTTTAGCATACATATGCAGAGGAGATAGCTGCACGGAAAACTGCTATGGAAAGGGATCTCTCATCTATACAAATTCTGATGTGTAATCCTATTATTCATGGATGTCTTCTAAACTGTCTGTGAGTCGTTTTTTTTTTTTTTTTAAGCCCACGTAAGTATTAAAATTTGACTTTGCAGTTGATTTGTTCTCCCCTTTGCCCTATGAGAGGAAATTCATACAAAAGGAGCCTTGATGTTCTCCTCTCTCCTTCTCCCACCCTCTCTCTCACTCTCTCTCTCTCTCTCTCTCTCTCTCTGTCTGTCTCTCTGTCTCTCTCTCTGAAATATCAGCGTCATTGAAGAGTTTTTGTTAATAATTGGAGTGTCTGTCTCTGAGAGTCTTGACAACAGACTGTCAATGTTGAAATCTCCAAATAACAGTGAGTGTTGTTTAACATATGACCATGTTGATCTTGAAGGGTTTAAACATTACGCTGACTCTAGCTCTTTGACACATCAGAAAACGACGTGTTCTGTGTCTTCTCAGTCTTGCGTTCTCACCCACATTTTGTTTGTAATGCAGAGAATTACACTGAGAGATTTTTTTCCCTAAGGAAAATCTGTCCAGATGTGGATGATGCTTTCTTCTCTGGAGAATAGAGACGTCAGGATCATTCTCCCGTTTCCTGGCCCCGGTGCCCTCTAATTCTTGGGCATTAACAAAAAGCACATCTTAAGTCTTTCCAACTGTGATTTAGTAAAAGGCAAAATAAAGGATCCCATATGAGTTGACTGTTAAAATAGACCTGATGATTTGAAAGCACATTAAATTCAAAAGATCATTTTTCACAGTACTTATAAATGAACAGTGCTTTAACCAGATCAGAAATACCCAGAAGACAATATCAGTTTGTCTGAATTTTTGTTTATTTTTTCATCCCCTGTCTGAGGTATAGTGCTGCCCCATAGCCAGGTTTAATGTATAAGTGCAATATTTGAAATTGCTCCACTGATGATAGACACTCGTTTCAATTCATTACACAGCACAGCTAACTGCACTGGAGCATAGGCATCAATCACATCAATTAAGCAATGAGGCTATCTTTAGACTCCACACGCTTACACACACACAGACACACACACATGCACAAATGCACACATGCATGTACACATACACATCTGCAAGCAAACACACACACATATGCATATGTATACACACGTACATCCACACTCACTCTCTCTCTCTCTCTCTCTCACACACACACACACACACACACACACACACACACACACACAGGATAGCTAACCGACCTATTTTGATAACGGTATGATCCACTATCACATTTGTGATCAAAAACAGTGTAAAACTATAAGTTGTATTGCTAGTGTTATGCATCTGAATCCTTCTCTTTTTTTTGAGCTGACTAATCTACATTGCTGTCTTAAGAATATGTTGTTGTTTTTTTAAAAATATTATCTGATTATCTGGTGTGATTGTTGGTCATCACAGTAGTCTGTTTGTATCTAGGACATTGTTCCTGTCTAGCACAATGGTCCTTTTCCTGTTCCCACCTGAGTGACATAGTTTACTGTGTTTTAAAACTGGTCTGGCCACTAGCACAGTGATTTTTTTCTAACCGAATGATGCATTAGATACATTCCTCTCATCTCTCATTTTCCCTCAGGAATGCCCTGCGTGTATGAGACTAATGTCATGTAAAGGAGACGTGGTTCGCTTCTTTTCCCTGGTGTGACATAATAATGTAAATTGTTATGACTTACAAATGTGTTCTCACCTGCATATTTCTGTCGCCACCTATGGGAGATCTCCTCATAAAATATGCATAATAATACGATTAAATGTATAACATTTTTTCGAATGAATTCACTGAAGAAAGACTCAATTCCCCCGTGAAAATAACACTCGGCACCGCCCCCACTCTCCTCCCACACAAGTCAAGATATGGTTACACATCTTAAGGGAAACTGTGGGGGTGTGAGTGAGCATCACGCTCGATGGATGAGTGAAGAGGTGGATTAGAAGAAAGGAGAATTTGTGTAGCGGTGAATGGGATGAAAAACAGGAGTTAACGACGAGTTTTCTTTCATTGATGAAGAATCAATCAGAAACCTGTAGTCTTTTCAGGGAGGAATGGTACACTGAGACCCCAGCAGAAAGGGGAAAAGCACCTGCAGCGTGTAGCTGGCAGTACAGTGAGCTAGTGTGTAAGTGGAGGAACCCATGAGGCCGGATTGTTTTAGCACTCCTCTCATCCACAGGCTTCAAGCTCTTCAACTGCTCTCTGTCAAAGGAACGTGCCTGTGTGTTTGAAACAGTGTAAATGTGTGAGTGAAAGGAGGAGGGGGGAAGAGAGAGAGAAGGAGGGAGAGAGAGTGAGAGAGAGAGAGAGAGAGAGAGGGAGTGAGAGAGAGAGAGAGAGAGAGAGAGGGAGAAAGAGACTCAGGCAGGATGTCTATGGCACAGTAAGCATTATGGTGATTCTGCAGGGCTTTAGTGACACAGTACGCAAAAGCTGTGACATATTTCCACACACACAAACACATACCCACACACACACACATACACACACGTCATCTCCAAACAGCTTTCTCTACACTCTCTAGGGAGCCTCTTTGAAGCATCAAAATGGGACTGTCAAAGCAACTCAAGACTGTCTATATCACCACTGTCTATATTACCACTGTCTATAAACCTACAAATAACTGCTAGCACAAAATCCATTATTTGGAATATAGGAAGAGTTATTGTTGATTTAGGGTAAGTTTTAAGTCATTTTAAATTGACAAATGGAACTGAAAAGAGACACTCCATTAACCAGTGCCCTGTGTGGAGATGAACCGTGAACCGTATTTACTGTTATTCAGTGGTGCTCTGAACTCTGAACCTTTCTGCTGTTTACAGTGTGATCTGAAAGACCTATGGAGGAATGGGAGTACATGAGTACAAGAGGATTTCACAGATAGAGAAGTAAAGGTGGGAGAAGGGAACGAGAACGTCACAATAAGAGGGATTCACTGTGCGTTTGTGTGGTGTAAAGCTTGAAATTCGATGGCCAGCATGTCAGTGTTGGGCTGTTTCACATTAATGTGTCCCAGACGTAATGAGCTGTATAGACTGATGTGCAGATGGGTATAGACAAATGCAACATAAATAAGGATGGACAGATAGATGAAGAGACCAAAAGGAAACAGGGTAGATGATTAGAAGAATACACGTCAAGATGGATGAACAGATTGAATGGATATAAGTTGTTTAGAGGAATGAATGACGTATGACAAAAGCAATACATGGAGATGTATGTGGCTGGAACAGGGTGATGAAGCCCTGGCGATCCACAGTAAGCGATGAGCAGCTGGAGTCAGTGTGGAGTCTGTGTGGAGTCTGTGTGGAGTCAGTGTAGAGTCAGTGTGGAATCTTTGTGGAGTCAGTGTGGAGTCTGTGTGGGAACTGTGTGGAGTCTGTGGAGTTTTGTGTTATTTAATCAGGGCACAGCAGAAGGCTGGATCAGCACTAGTGCACTGCCAGATGAAGCCCATGGACCAGTGCCTCTCTCGACATGCAGCACCAACACACAGCTCTATGTGTGTGTGGTAGACACATGAGTGATGGTAATGTATTTATAGGTGTATGCTGGAGGGCGCTCTCTCTCTCTCTCTCTCTCTGTGTGTGTGTGTGTGTGTGTGTGTGTGTGTTGTTAGAAGACAGTCTGTTGGAAGAGTATCACATAATGTGATCAATACATAATGAATATGGACAGACTTGTGTCAACCTCTCCTAACTCTCCTCTGTCTCCAGTCCCCTGTTCTCTCTCTTCTCTTGTTATTCTATTCACCTCCTCTCCTTTCCTCGCCTTCTTACGTGTTCCTTTATTGATGTATCTCTTTCGATCTCTCCTGCTTTTTCTCTGCCCATTTCTTTACTCGTCCTCTGAGTTTATCGTGCTCTTCTGCTCTATCTGTCCTTCCATCTTCTCCTCTCATCTTCTTTTGCTTCTCACCCTCTTTCCTCCTCTCTTTACACTCATCTCTGTGTTTAAAGGGATGAAGCTGTCTGGAGGTGACAGATGTCTCTCTCTCTCTCTCTCTCTCTCTCTCACACACACACACACACACACACACACACAGCTTGTAATGATCAGCAGTAGTACTATGAATATGATTAACTGATTTTGTGCTGTTACTTTTTCAATCCTAATTCAGTCCATAGTTGTTTTGATCAGAAGCATGAATACAATTAAACTCTCATTAAACTTGATTATGTCATTGAAAGAAATAATTCAGCTCTGGGTGAGCTGATTAGACATATATTTAATTAGAAATATCAGTTCTGCTAGGCGTACTCTGAATAGCAGTGATAATACATTTTATTTATTGTTTGTTTGTTTGTTTTTCACCCAGCCTCTGAAAAAGCTTGCCAATAATCTTGCTCATAGTGTCAATGGTCGAATTACGCTTGTTCAAGACATTAGCTGAATATGGGCAATTTAAGCATAGCAAAAATTTTGTAAACAAAAGCAATCAGTGTTGGTCTTACTATGCTTTTTTCATGTGTGTGAACTCACTTTCCCTTTAAAAGAATTACACATGAGCACTGGCCTGAAGGTAGAGACATGAGGATGTCTGTACTCAAGGTCAAACTAAACTTCCAAATCAAAACTAACAGTCTGTCATGGGCTGAGTGATTACTGCAAGACTGCATGTGTGTGAAAACTTTTTGGATTAACAATATCTTACATGCTCTAATCTTCTTTTTTTCTTCCCAATGAGAATGATGAAACCACCTGCAATCCTTTAGAGTAAGCCTGCCAGTGACAAGACGGGGAATACTAAAAAGCTTGATTTACTTATGAATGTGTGTCTGGTGGATATTCACATATAACTGGCCGATGATTAGCATCTGCTGAGTCATGAAAGGTCACGGTTTGGGGTTCTGACGCTGAGATTGTCAGAGGGCTTGGAGTTGAGCTAGCCGTTTGCAGTTTCTCATTCAAACAGATTCAGGGGAACTGTTACACAAGAGTGTATGAGTGAAACGCATGGAGAGAATGTAGAAGAAGCACCTCATTAAGGCAGGTCAGTTCTCCTTATAGTCTAGGCTAAAAGCACGTTCCCCCCCCCCCCCCACTTAAGTTGTCCATTTTTCCCTCAGAACATTGATATGTAATAAAGAAGCAGCTAATGAAGTGAAAGCAAAGCCTTGAGGAAACTCCTTTAAAGATGCAGTCCAGTCATGAATAACAGATTGGCCGTCTTGTCAAAGAAAAAGAAAGAACAAAAGAGCACGTGTCTTTCAACCCCCCGCCCCTGGATACAGTCTTAACGTTAGCACTTTTTTTTTTTTTACCCCACAATCTCTTCTACTGCTCTTGTTGGGTTGAAAACCCCTGCATTGCACCAAGAGGAGGGGAAATCTCCCCCTCCGCATCTTTCTATCTCTCTCACTTCATCCCCCTCTTTCTCCGTCAGAAACTGTTCACTTATTCGTGGTGTGTGCTGTTGGTTACTCTTAAACCTTTTCAATCATTGCACACTTTTTTTTTAGACATGACATTTCCAATGATCTTGCATTATGCCGTTATGGTTAAGAATCTCATCTCAGTATACTAAATAACTGCCCATTAGTAACTAAGCAACAGCCACAGAGAAATGCATAGTGGTAGTGTTAAGATGTACATTACACTTACAGGAGGGTTAGGACAGGGTTGAGATTTCATTCAAATGTTCATGTTCTATTTGAATTTCCAATTTAATAATATCATCATTGGCTATATTGATCTGAAAAAATACCTTGAGTTTGCACGTATGTAATACGCATCACAGGGTTCCACCTGTTTCATGTGTGGGAAGATTTTTCACTGAGGAGAAGATAGGAGTGTGTCTGTGCGTTCGCTCCAGCAGCCTAATCACTGATGCTGACACCTATGATATGTGAAACATAAGACAAGGGTAGTGATAACCTTTCCCTCTGCCAGCTGATCTGTGCTTGTGGGCTTTGAAATGAATCTCATTACTGGATGTGTATGAGTGTAGGAGGAACCAGTGAACCGTACACTCACTCCTCTCACACCTTTTCTCAGGTCTGAACTCAGCAGGTCTGCTACTTCATTTTAACTACTGGAGTAATCGTAATCGCAGTTGTCCAGTGATCGTAACGTTCATGCTGTATGACTCTCTTAAGAATATGTTTGAGGTATTTGAGTAAACATGTAGCACTAGTTTGACTTTGGTTCACTTCTTCTGCTAATTAATTCATCTCAGTGCCATACTGAGGACAAGCCCTCTGTGTACAGTTATTGGAGAATATTCTCAAAGGACACTTTGTGAAGTTATTTGGATATTTTTGATACTAGTGAAAACAAATAAAACTCATTGATTGATAAGACGTTGCTAGGGCAGAGTCTGTAGTTTTGGGGGGGGGGGGGTCTTATTTGTCTGTTTGTGATGACTGGAAATGCTCCTCCACAGTGGGAGCGTTTTTGGTGCTTTCATGCTGGTTATGAACTCACTTACGTAAGTGTCACTGACAGCTCCGCCGTGCAAGGGCCCATGCTCACACTGACTCTGTTTTCTCCTGTCCTTTCAGATCTCGTCATCCGAATCGTTGAGGATGAATTCGGGGCTATACAATCTGAGTACCAGAAGGTAATAGTGTGTGTTTTTCTGTGTGTGTGTGTATATGTGTGTTAGGGGGCGCTGTCTCTCAGCACCTATTCTAGACTAATTTGCTAATTGTCTGTGAAAGTTGAGGAGAGAGCCTTCCTTGTTCTGTGACTGTGCCCTAAAGAGCTCTAATTGCTACTGGCATCAACACCCATAACAAACAAAGGAAGGAAGAGTAAGTTTTGTTCTACAATAACAGGTTCTAATTTAGCAGTATTTTCTATTGTTTCCCTTGTTTTAGTCACTATTTTTATCAGAATGGGAGAGATTTAGGGGGGAAAAGTCAGTAATAAAAACAAAAGGGGGTAGGCTGACAGTGCCATAGCAGTTGCGGTGTGGTGTTAAGGGAAGTGGGTTAGTAACTATTAGGTTATGGGATTGGATCCCAAGAATAATGGTGTCCCTAAGCGTGTCCCTAAGCGTGGGATGTAACCTCAGAGTGGCTCTAGGGGCATGCTCCTGAAAGAGTGAGACACAGAGAGTAAGACTCCTAAGTCACTATGAGTGAGATGCTCACAGTGTCAGTTAAAAGAATACGTGTAAATTAAAGTTAGGGATGGGATGTGGGACATGGATGGTGTACCTGTATGTTATACACTTGATGGTAGAGAGCAATTAGGATGCTCTGTTTCGCATTGTATGTCAATACCTATAGGAAGTCCATGCCTTAAACTGTTGCTTCCGCAATATAGAAGTTTAATTCTCCTCACCTTGTCAAATATAGGTACAAAAAACTGGGTAAACTCCAAATAAAATAACTTAGTAAATAAAAACAACTCATGTTGTACACATTGGGTTATGGGATTGGAACACACTTATGCCTTAAGAATAGTTGTATTAAGCAGGTTTCCAAATTTTATTAAGTATTTATGTTGCTTTTTCTTCTCAGTTTGACTGCTTGACCATCTCTCCTGCTTGTTTTTTATTTATTTATTTATTTGTTTGTTTTGTCTTTGTTCTTTTTTTCTTTCTTTTCTGCATGCTTCTCACCATCTGGCCCCTCCCACAGCCAGAGAACATTGTTTTGACACTGCAGGTAAAGTTTGTCCTTAATCATCGCCCCTTACCTACAATACCCACCTAAAAGCCACAAACTCCTCCTCTACTTTATAATCCTCTTCTTCTCCACTCAGACAGGCTCTAACCAGTGCCCTTTTCCCTAACCCCCACACACATACCCACTCAGCATACCCTGCCTTTCAGCCCCCTTTACCGTCCATAACCAGTTTTGCACAGTTTCATCCTAACCTTCTTTAATCACAACATGACAAGTATCTTATTGTAGTCATACTGCAGTACGGATTAGGAGACTGTCCATAAAGCAGTCTTACCATGTTGTTACTGCTACATCCAGCACAGAAGATGGAGTATGTCTAGTGTATTTTTCAACAGGAAATCTGTCTTCCTGTTTTGAGATGTCATGTCATGTTCAAGGACCTTCTGCACAAATGATGCTTTTTTTTAATAAACTACTTGTAGAGTTTTTATTACACCTTTATAGACTAAACCCATGTGTGCTGAGTTGAACTGTTGTTGTTTCACTGTAACTGCATGTCTTGAATAAACCTCTTTTTCTCTGTAATTTGGTCCACAGAGAGCCAGAGATGCCTCCCTCTTAAATTATGGTTTATTTTTCACCAGTATGTTAAAGCCCAAAATGACTCTCACTGAGGCTGAATTACAGGGGATTTCTGTGGCAGCAGCTCGATTGCACTGTTCAGTCCCCCTCAGCACTTTTTACTCTAATCCCAGTCAGTCATTCTCATGCCCAGATGAGCCAGGCTAAAGCTGCCATGTGCTGATGTAAAGGGAGCTGGGACCAATCAGGGATTGACCACACCAACGGCCAATTATTGCTCAGATCGGTCAGGACTCGCCCTAGATTTGACATCTCTGTTCAGGAATAGGTCGGTTTTGAGGGTTTTAGGTTAGTTTTAAGGCTTTTGGCTAATATTAGTTTTGACTTTTTTGGACAATAACCAAGGCAACTTATCCAGACACCTTTGAGGGATCTAGTTACCTCCTCAGGGGGAGATACTCTCTGTGTGTTTTTCTGTGGAGCTATAATCTCTGTTTCGTCACCTCACATAACAGCCCGGTGAACTCCCTCCACAGGCCGCTGTGCTTTGGTTTGAAAGACTCATGGGAAAAGAGTGACACATTCACCGTCTCTTATGGCTCAAGTGCCTTGACTGACAATTAGCTGCTCCTGGTTCCCTCCTCAGCTCTGCTCAGAGTCAGTTCATGACTCGCTGTGTGTCATCTGCCACCTTCAGTGAGGGATTAAAACTTGGCTTTCAGAAATGAATGGCAGTATTATAGTTCTTTGTTATAACCATATAAAATACCATAATCTGTCCGTGAGGACATCTCTCAGAAGTTCCAAAATTGGCTGAATTTGATGGAGAAGCTTCATAAGCTCATTATGTTGCAGTGTAATGTGACCATGCCTGCCTGTAATAACTTTAATGATGCAATGTGACTTTGTCATGAGGAATTACATGCATACAGGATTTCCAAAAACCGACTCCAATTTCAGACCCTCGGGCCATGAAAATACGAGATTTGCAGGGGGTTTTTTTGTTTTTTTTTGCAGGTAGCAAGAGGGAAAGTCCTTTAGAGACAAGCAGCAGAGCTTGTGAAAAGGATTATAATGAGGTGGAGTTAGTAATAGTGGCCTCAAGAGAGCCAGAGTCACTCAGACAGGAGTGATAAATCTGGGCAAAGACACCAGCCTTGATAAAACCCATTTAACATCACTGTGACACGTTACCTGCTCCTTGGGAGTTGTATTTCCCTTTTTCAGTATCAATCATTGCACAGGTCCAAACCTGTTATTGTGGACCGTTCTTGATTAGAGGTTAATGCTTGGATGTTAACCATCTGTGTGAAAGTGAGGAACTAACAGTGGCCACTGCAAGCATTTTGTCCCGCTTGCTTTTAAAAAAAAATATTTGTGCTATTCAAAATGAACCACTATTTAGCGTTAATGAAATCAGTAGATTTGAATGTGTAGGGTTTCTGTTTGGTTTTGGTTTTAGTGTGGAGTTTTTCAACACTTCTAGTGAACCAGTTTAATTTACACACCACAACCCTGACCTCTAAAACATACAGTCGAGTTGGGCTAACGTTCCTTTAGGACATCGTAGCATCTTGTACTGTCATCACCACTAGCAATCACAATCAGTAAGATCGTTTATTACTGCCATGTGCATCCATGTACATCATAATCAGTTATACCACTGCCACAATTTATTTTTTATTTTCTTATACGTTTATTAATTGTAAACAGAAGGTTTAATCTATATTGTGTATAGCTGATTGTTGTATAGAATCCTCTCTTCCCCAGTGTGTTAACTTGTCAGACCTCTGAAAGAGCGAACATTAGCGAGCCTTCCTGGAGCACATTGTAATGTGTAAACCAAATAGAAACTTGCTGGTTAAATGTGTAAACCAAACAGAAACGACTGGTTAAACCCATCCTTTGGTTTCTTTTGTGCAGGTGATTTACTATGAGATAGGCTTCGTGGTATGTGCCGTCTTCGGACTACTGTTTGCCGTGTTACTGCCGCTGGTCGGCCTGCTCTTCTGCTTGTGCCGCTGCTGTGATAACTGTGGCGGAGAGATGCACCAGAGACAGAGGAAGAACGCCGAGTGCCAGAGAGGACTGCTCACGACCCTACTCTTCACCACCTCGCTCATCATCACGTATGTGTGCGATTTCTTCCGTACGCAAAAAAAACCCTGAACAATTTCATTTTACATCGTGCTTCTTAACGTGCCGATACTGTCGGGTTTCATCGGTATTGTAATGGTGATCCAACATGTATTTAGCATTGAGATTTCAATCTCAACCATAATGAAGGCTCAGGTGGAAAATCACTATTTTTTCAATGTCGGCTTGCTATCTGGGGACGCTCCTGTCCGCCAGGAATAGGAATAGGATTATTCTCCACTGATGTGGGTTTTTTTGTTGTTGGTTTTTTTTTTTTTTTTTTTTCAGTTTCATTGACTGTTACCAATCAAACTGCAATATCTGTTAGATGAAATGTCATCACATGAAATGGCCTTCCCACAACCCAAATTGCATCTAGCATCCCGCTTCCTAAGTGCACATGGGAAAATGCTTAAAATAGCTCCGTCTTTTGAAATAGCATCTGTTCCAGCACGACAGAAAGATGAAACCAAAACTTGTCACGCTCACTGTGTTGCCAACGGTAGCCATATTATACATTGTCCAGACACATAATGAACAAGGACGGGTTTTCAGCCAAAGGCGGTGGACTGAACTTTTTTCTTGCTTTATACCTTTATTTGACTGGTACTTTATAAGAGATTCCTCAGCACAGACCTTGGTGCTGGGAGATCGGGGTCACCACAGAATTATTAAATCTCCTAGGCCACGAGGCGCGGCAGCGCACCAATTCTAACAAAGCAATTACAGAGACAGAGACCTGGAGACTGCCTGATGTGCAGCTCTCATGAGAAAGTACATAGCTGAGGGAAATATATAACCATTTACTGAGAAACACAATACTAAAAGCTGGTTTGTGAATGTCACCCTAGAGCTTTTCACAGAGAAAAATGAATCTATATCTGTAATACTGTATTGTTTCATGGATCAAGGTTTGCAGTGGAGAATATACTGTGTGAAGATTATAGTTCGTGGAGACGTGGTCTTACAAAAGCGTCTATCCATATCATTTTCATTTATCGGGTCATTTTATACGTGAAGGGCCCAGAAGTAATGTTTAAGAGTGGAACAATATTACCTATTTGAAGCCTATTACAAAAAAATGAAAAATCTTTCATGGTCCATCTAGTATGGCTGAACTACAGACTTATGAAGGAATATAGAGAAGTTACACAAGCATTTTTGGTTACGTGATAAGTGGCTCTATTAGCAAGTTTACAGATGTCTAGTTCATTTCAAACTAAGAATTTTCTTATTTGGATTCTTGCTCAACATGTACATTCCACAACTTGTCGTGACCTAAAATTGACCGCTCCAGTCCTGTGGAAAAGCATTGTCTTTAAAGACAACGCATAGTTTGTGTTTGCACCAGTGTCTGAGAAACGAATGGCAAGCCATGGCTGTGACGGACTGTCAGGATGCTTCTGCTACCATATCTTAATCCTGTTTTATTATCCAGAGACGGGGAGGAGGAGAGATTTTCATCTCCACTGAACAGCCATCTACAGTCCTAGTTTGGCTTGGCTGGATGCCTTCATTTCCCAAAAGCATCTTTAACCTAAGATGATTGTAGAGGTCATCTTAAGAGGCATGTTTAGTTTGCAATGTGTTTCCCAAAAGCATCTTAACTGAAGAAGCTATTGAAAATCATTATGAAAGCAAGAGCGTAAGACTCGTGGCAAACTATTGATTTATCTTTAAACGTTACCTTATTTAGCCTATGTTTATAATTACTGCATATAGAAAATGAGCCCACTATGTAGTGTTTGTCAATACTACGATAAATATAGGCTGAGTGGACGAATAAGCGCTCCAATGGTTCTCGCTGAGAAAAATAAACAATAGTTTTCTGAGAGTCGGATGAAGCCGTGTGCAGGTTTGAAAAGGAGATTCTATATTTAAAGTCATGGGATAGGCCTGATCTAGGACTGAAAAGCTAGTCCTTTCAAAGATGCATATCTTCCCTATCTACTGCAGCAGAGAATTAGGATATGGAGAAAGATTCTGTGGTATAGTCACTGTATTGTCTCTTTAATCCTCCAGATGTTACGCTGATGATAACATGACTAGTGCGAACTGGTTTGTTGAACTGGCTGTTGCATGGAAGTAGCAGGTTTTTTACTGATCGCTCAACAAGTCTGATGCTAAACCACTGCTTGGCTCACACCAATCAGCCGAAGCATATCAAAAGCTCATTCCACATTCCAAATCACTGAATAAATATTAATTACTTAATAAATATTTGAAGTAAATCTATTAAGATCAACATTACGGCAGCCAGTGCACATCTACTTCATAAACAGTTTTGCGTAGCGAATGAGCTCCTATCCATTAAGGCTAAGAAGTGGTGCTCGGTTCAACATTAATTACACACAAAGGGTATTTTAAAATATAACATGGTACTCCCATTCCCCGTATGAGTAACGAGCCCATTAAAAATGATGAGATGCATCTGTGAATATGTGGTGTGTCTAATTCAGACTCATTTATGCAGTGTCCTGCTGTGTATGGGGAGCCAGTAACTCTTACAGTTTCTTTTTTTCTTTTTTTAATCCAAGTGTGAGTTTGTGTATGCTCTTTGATGGGCATTTCTACCAATCTGCTGTCAGAAAAGGGAAAACTCAGACTTACTCTCAGTCGTTTGAATTTCTGTTGTTTTCGGTCTGAATGGAGTGTCCAGTCTTTGACACTGACAAACCTCCGCGCTCTCTCTCTCTCTCCCCCTTGTCTTATTCAAGTAGTGCTGATGCACAGAGCTTAACTTTGTGACTTTTATGTTGTTCTTTGTATTTTTTTTTTTTAATCCGTATTTCACAACATTAAAACACTGAGGCATAACTCGTACGGAATAATTAAAAGACTGACCCAGTTATTGAGAGGAGACAAGTTCTCATCTGCACAGTGCTGCTACTGAGAAAAAAATAACATCTTTCTCATATATTCATGTTGGTGATGGGCAAACAGTATGTGAACTCCTCAGACATGGAGGTTTGTTTTCTTCTTGGGCATTCACCGGAACAACCTAACACAGCAATGTTCTGATAAAACCCAATGAGATCTAGTCGCTAGTGACTTCATGTCAGCCCCATTCCTTCGTTATTTATCATCAGCCCTGAAGCTATACAGTTTAATACGATTTGTGTAGTGGTGATGAACATATACATGTAAATAAAGGCAGAGTGCTTCTTTGCTTTGTGGTGTTTTAATTTATGCCATGCTAAGTTATTATCAACCTTCTTATGAATTTTAAAACTGCCAGGATAGTTTACTAAAACATAACCTCTTTTGGCCTGTTACATTTAGTTAAATTCAATCAAGTTTTGTTATGAGAGTTATTTATGATATTTTATTTTTCTCTCATCTTGTTTTCAATTTGAGGTCACATTTTCATTCAGTCCTTTATTTGGCACCTGTGGAATCACTGTGTGGATGTTTGGTATCTCAAGGCAAAATCAGGTCTTCAGTAACTCTACTGCTGACACGATGACTGCTTAGATTCGACATCATGCCCAATGAAAACTCTTCATTTGTTCAAACTCTTCCCACAGTATTGGAATCACATGCGACTTTTTATAGCGAGAGATCATCCAGAGTTCACTAGTCTGACTGGTCTGTTGTAGGGCTAATGTGTCTAAACACTCTCACTCCTGCTCCAGAGGAGTGGCGCGGGCTGGAGACTGAATCCCATGGACAGTGTGCTGCCTTGGGCTGGATGACCTAGCTTGGCCCTGGTTCCTCTGGCATCTCTGGAGCTTTGTTTGTAGGCACATACATATAGTGCAGTGTGTCAACAAGAAAGTGGCCACTGAACAAGTGGTGACTGTCTCTGAGTCACTGTGGCACTCTATTGTTTATGGTCCATTGTATAATGTAGTTCAGCCATGAAGAAACATGCAAAACATTGTGATTAATGGGGTTTGAAATTGTTTCAGGTTTGCATTTAGGGTGAGTAGTGTGTTATGGCTGTTAGATCAGTGTTCATTTACTGTAAGCACGGTAGAGCACAGATTTTGTGTTTCTATAATGGTATTGTGTTTCTGTTTTGATGACTGTCAACATATAACCGTGATAGTAATGAAGTAGGTGACAGGGTATCTGTGAGTGCCTGTTTTTCAGAGTGCTTTTTCGGGTGTATGTTTTATGTTCTCTGCTCTTTAATTATTCTGCATGTGTTTTTGTTGTTGTTGTTGTTGTTTTTTAAACCTGTCACAATCCATTCACTGCAGTACTTTTTTTTTCTTTCTATTTTACAGTGTGAACCATTCTGCTGAGTGGCTCATGTAGTCTTAACATCAGACGGCACAGCTTTTGTCTGTTGCTGTCAGGTTTGACTGTTTTAGAAATTTTTAAGTGTTCCCTGTTTTTTGTTTTTGTTTTGTTTTGTTTTGTTTTGTTTTACATTGTGATCTCACGAGGTCGGTTTGGTCAGTTTGAACTCAGTTCTGGGTCATATGAATAGATGATCCTGAAATCGAGCTCTTTGAATAGTCTACAATATTTGAAGCTGTGTGATGCCCCAGGCAGAAAATGAACAGTAGTTTGCAACTGAAACTTATAAATCGTCATCTTAGATCTTCATGACCTGCTTTATGTTTGTGAAAGATGCTTTGTGTGTGTGTGTGTGTGTGTGTGTGTGTGTGTGTGTGTGTGTGTGTGTGTGTGTGTAGGGGTCTGTGGGAATGCTCCACTGTCAGTTACTGGCCCTTTCTTCGCACACAGTGAAGCTCAGAGCCCTAAAGCTGAAAAGGGATTCTTGTGCGTGACTGAATAGAAACATAGCATCTGCAACATTTACAGTCATGTGCTCTTAACTTTCCCAGAGAGACATGGTAAAGTGTTTCCATGGCATAATTTGTCTGATTGTTGGGGAATGAAGCTGCTGCTAAAAAACACACAACTGCATGATGCTCAGATGGACTGGCGTCTTTTTGTTATCCAAAAAAGAAAGGCAAATGAGAGAGACAGAAGAAGAGAGAAATGCATTCTTGCATGTATGAGCATCTGTGTACGTGAGCAGCTGTGTGTGTGTTTGTGTGTTTGTATGTGTGTGTGTGTGTTTATGTTTGTGTGTGTGCTTGTCTGTTTCTTGTGGGCTTGTCCTTGTGTTTATGTGCTGACGAAAACATTTGTGTGTATGGTATGTCATGTGTTGTGCTATGCCCTCCTTCTGTCCTATGTGCGAGTGAAAAAGAGAAATTATTTTTCTTTCACTTCACTTAGCATGATC
>NC_044495.1:32662210-32724710 GCF_902362185.1 Chanos chanos | reverse complement strand
TTTCTGTTGAAATGGTATGCTCGAGCGACAGTGATGAAATTGAAGAACCCCAGCCTCATTCCAGTTGTCGGTATATGAGGACTTCAGTTTTGTCGTCACTTATTTATAACGGAAATCTTGCAATCATTTACCTGATTAAGAAACTTAGAGGATATTGATGTTTAGATTTGTCCCACTCACTGAATGAAGAAAAGCCTTAAAATAACTGCTGGTCAAGTTTAGTTCTCTTACACTCATTTTCTAAAAGAAGAACTTTAAAATAAAAGGGACTGAAGATTAGTTTCATTCTCATTTCTGAAGAGCTTTGTTGTGACTTTTATGAAATTTGTTCTTTTGTGTTAAATTTGCATGTGTTTTAAAAACAAAGGAGAAAGTTATTTTATGAGATGGCTCAATTTTCTTTCAAGATAAACCCTCAAACAAAACACCATGCCCCCCCCCCCAAAAAAAACGAGGCACAAACCAAACCATGGAAAGTGTGAACTGTTACACCTCGACCTAATAAGAGCTATCACAATTACTCTCACATGTGTCTGGCACACATTAAATGCAGTACAGTGAATAGTAACACTCATGAACTGTCACACATCATTTGTAACGTTTTAACACACACACACACTCACACAATTAAACATGTGACAGGCAGCAATGTTGAGGAACACCTCGGGGTTGAGAAAGACACAAACCAATTCAAATAATCTTTCTGATAATATTTCGGGGGAGCTTTAAATGTTCACAGCAAGCACTACGGGATCTTTTGTTCGATGTTCAGAGAATGTTCCAGAGAGAAACTCTTAGTCTAAGAGTCCAAAGACCCAACTCTTTATGTTCAGGTCTCATGATGCCCACAACAAATCTAATAAGGTTTATGACTGTCAACTTTAGACAGACGAGACAAAGGAAATGTTCAGTTTTACAGACACATTGAATTTTCAGCAGAGTGAGTGAAGAAACACATTTAAAAATCTACTTTTGGGTCTGAATAGTGGCATTATGTTTTAAACATTGCTTGTGTAACATTCTGAGAATTATCCAGAAGCTGTATAGAAATGTGTGGGAGGAGACAGGGGCCAGCGTTGTGTATGTGTTTACATTGGGGGGCAAATCAGGGCAAAGCAAACATTTAACCCCACAGAGACGTTCTGCATGGACACTGACTTTAACCTGTAAACAAGTGCACCACAGTCTACAAACACACAACTAAAGGAACCCTTCAGGGTTCCTCCTGGACCTTTAAAGTTGGCCTTTAAACCAGAGCTTTTTAACCAGCTACAAATCGTGTAGTATATATACATGTACTTGCCGTGACTTTACCAAGTAAATATTAAATGCATTCAAAAAAAATAATAGCTAATGGAGACATAAAGATACTTACATTTGGGAGGGACTGAGATTTTTAATGAAAGCAAAGTAACCAAGAATATTATTTTGAACAGCGAAGGTCATAAACCACAGAGCATGTCCACATGCTGACATGTTTTTTTTCAGGCATGCTGTCAGGAATGAAAAACCCAGTGCCCATAAATCCACCGAGACATATAGCATAATTTAACCAACTTCATCACACCAAGTTATTCAGAGTCTTTAAAAAAAACTGCAGGACCACTGGTCTCAGTTCAGGAAGAGAGCCCCACCCTCCATCTCTGACCGCTTAGTGAAGTGCTTCCAAGGACACACAGACAGAAGGGTCTTTGTTTCCGTGGTGACACCGATATACCTTGAGTAGAGCCAGTCCCTTTGGGAGATATTGAGAAAGATGTTTATCAACCCATAGCCAATCGGAAAGCTTAAGGAGGGACGTGTATTGACTGTTGAGAGAGAGATACACAACGACCAGCGGATGATTCAGTCTCTTCAGAAGATCTGCCCACCTCACCCACCCACCCACACACCCACACCCACACACACACACACACACACACCCACACACACACACACACACACACACACACACACACACACACACACACACACACACACACAAACACATTCATGAAGCTTAGCCTGAAGTGACTTATGCCAGGTTTCTTGCATTGAATTAGCCAGCTTGTCTAATAAGACTTGTTTGTCCAGCCTCTACCCCCATCATTCCATCCTTCTCCTTCTCTCCCTCTTCCCGTTTACACAAAGTGTCCGTTTAACAGCTGCCTGCTTCAGGAGAGAAGAAACAGCAGGCAATTAACCAGGCAGACTCACCTTCAGGCCTGGGGATGGGTGGGGCAGCCAGCCCAGCTCCACGGAGGGCAAGAGGTGAGAGAGAGAGAGAGAGAGAGAGAGAGAGAGAGCTGGGAGCACAATGACTACTTTTTAAACAGAGAGGTTTCTGGAAGGGAGCCCTGCAACTCTCCGGTTACAGGCAGAAAGAGATGGGAAACGAACAGAGCAACAGGGCAGAGGTGAGAAAGAAAAAGAGAAAAACGAGAGGGTTAGAGGGGAGGGCAGAGGAGATAAGGTGGGAGAAATGGATGGTTTCAAAGAGAAAGAGAGGAAAGAAGAGATGAACAGAGAGGGGTTCACGAACGGATCAAATGCACCAGAAAGACGAATGCATAATCAATGCGTCTCTGAAACGGAGAGTGAAAGATGGAGATAAAGGGTGAGATAAAGAGGACGGATGAGAAAAGAGGAGAGTGAAAAGAGTGAAAGAAACAAGGAAGGAAATGGAAGGGAAAACGAAGCTGGAATTCCCTTGGGTCGAGTCTGACTTGTCTTGAGACGCAAGTTTTGTCATTTATATAAGACAGAGAGAATGACTGAGACAAAGACAGAAAGCAACAGACAAGTTAAAGGTAGGAGGAGAGACAGCACTAATGGCTTTAGCCGTTGCTTTTCTCAAAGAGACCAAGAAACCTGAGTGCATGTCAAGACCTGCAGAGCTACAGAGAAGCTTCCAGAAAGAGTCTGACTGTGATGCTGGTAAAGGTGTTGCTTCTCAGAGGAACTCTGTGACGATCGTTATCTGACATCAGTGTTTCAGAGTAACTTATAGACTCTTTATCGAGCTGTTCTTTTTAAGTTTGAGTCACATCATCTCACTTTTCACATAGCCTCCTTTAAACTCGCTGTTAAAATGACCTCATTCTCTCAATCCCTTCCCACAATTGGAATAACAGTGGACAATTTTTTTTTCTTCTAATTCATTTTCCACTGCACAGATCAATGGATCCTCTTGTCCTAAGGCTGTATATTTACACATTCCACCACATTAAAACACCCCCCTCCTTTTTTTTTTTTTTTAACAAGCCCTATCTTTAAACACGGACCACACAAAATAGCAGCCAATCAAGGCAGACTAAACATACGCTTGTGATCTTCAAGCAACAGAAGTACTGGAATTGACTCCTCAATTTTTTCACCCTTACACAGTTACAAGAATCCTTGTAGCTCAGGCACATTACCAACAGTCGACATATTAAAAAAAGAACAGCTAATTATGGCGCAGAAGTGAACTTCTTTTTTCATACATATTGCACTTAAGATCTGATTGCTTAAACTGTTGTGAGGAAGAGTGTATTCTCATGGCTAAGTGTACATTGACTGAAAAAGGGAACATTAATTTATACACTGCTGAATAAAAAGAGTAGATGGTAAAAACAGAAATGGAGAATTTAACGATGCCACTGTGTGTCAGCACCGAGGAGCCCTTTGAACACATCCAAATTAACACACAGACATATTAAAAAAGATTAACTGAGACTCTGTAACTGAGAACGCTTTCAAGCCAATGAGTCATTAGTTGCACGCGCACACACACACACACACACACACACACACACACACACACACACACACACACGCACACACACGCACACACACACACACACACACACACACACACACACACGCACACACACGCACGCACACACACGCACGCACACACACGCACACACACGCACACACACACACACACACTTAAACCAATATGCTGCTCTTGTTACACTGTTCAGGGGGTGGCAAAGAGATACCAAACGCTGGTCAAGCAACTGACATGCGGAGTAGGAAGGATCCCTTAGTCATGCTCTATGTTTACAGTCATGTGGTGAGTTACTCCGATATGACAGAAATTAAGAGAGCGAGGGAGTTTCATAATCCATAACTCAGCAAAGCACATGTACAAATGCACAAGGACACACACACACACAAGGACACACACACACACACACACGTACGCGTTTTGTATTCAATCAACTTTTACTAGGATGCTGACTTGTTTAAAGGAACTGTGTTAAAGAGACATCCCCAACCTTCTCTCTCTGTTTAAATCTCAATCATTCCCCTGTCTCTCTCTCTCTCTCTCTCTCTCTCTGTCCATCTTAGCCTCTCAGAGGTGGGCAGTTGAGGAGAAGTCATTAGTCAGTCTGTCCATCTGTAAACAGTCTCAGGATGATTGTCTGTGTAGCCTAAATAATCAAAGCCAATGTAAAAAAAAAACAACCTCTCAACACACTACCATACATAGGAAACTAAAGTATCAACAGGCAAGATGGTTCAGACTGGTTTATCCAAAAGGCCAATTTGGCTCTGAATGCAGATCAGATGCATAAACATTCAAGACTTCTGGTTTTAATCGTTGTCTCATATTCTATATACAATGGAAATCAGCCCTCTTTGGAACTCAAAAGAAGTTAGTAGGTTAAGTTTCATTATGCTAAAAATAAGCTAATTTACAATCATAGAGGTGGGAGTAGAGCATCACGGTTTATGACAATTTTACAGTGCAGTCCATTAAGCACGATATCTTGTCCAGAGCAGAGTTCTTACAAGAACTGCAAAATGTAACCAATACAAACATGACAGATCCAAAAACCATGACATTGACAAGAGCAAGGTACAAAATCACGTATTCAGAGGTCATACAACAAAGCCATTTTATTTCGTTAAGTAAGTTGTAGCTCAACAAGACCCTCCAGTCAGCCATTTTGGCTCTGTTTGCTCCAGTTTCAGGAGAAGGTGTTTCACTTGGCACTCAGTCAAAGAGGATGTAGGAACATGGAAGTAACATCATCCCAAAAGCAGCGGACAGGCATTGCTTACACATGAGACACATACAGGATAAAAATACCTCCAGCAGCATCATGTCACGATGAGTCTTAAATATCGCAGTCACCCCGCAACGCACAGACTTGGATTACATTACTGTTCAACGTGCATGCTCATCACAGTTGGCATATAGTGCGTGCGTGTGTGTGTGTGTGTGTGTGTGTGTGTGTGTATGCGTGCACATGTGCGCAGTTGGGGGGAAGGGGGAGTTAATGAATTTTTATATCCATTCACTCATAGTGTTTTTTCTGTCTAGGTGAAGACAGCATACAGTGTTTCTGGTGTTTCGGTTGTATGTGTGTGTGTGTGTGTGTGTGTCATGGCACAGGGTGGGCAACAAGCCCAGACTGCATTTAAAACACAGCTGAACCCACATCAGTGGATCTAGGAGGTTTTCTCATCTCTCTCTCTCTCTCATATGCACAGTGTCTTTGCTCTGTTAACTGTCAAAACGGGAAAAGAGTTTTCCAGTAGCAGATGGTCGGCTCAGTGTGAGGAAAGAGTGGTAATTGAGGCTTGGGAACAAAAGCATATCAGAGTGAAAAGGAAAAGGCAGAGAGAATGGAGTGACAGAAAGAGGCGGAAGGAAAGAAGCAGAGAGACAGGACCAGATAGACACAGACCCCTAAAAAAGAGAAAGGACAGAACACGCTTTATGTGTTCACCAGATCCTCTCTGGTGAAGGATGAGATGACAGGATGAGAGATGGATGAGAGAGAACGAGTGCAGGCCCCAGTTCTCTGTCTTTAAGAGACAAGCAGTGGGATACGGTGGAGGACGATATAATGATCTCCGACAGATGAGCCTTACAAGAGAAAAAACCAACAGAATATACCTACTCAGTGCCACACACAGCCCTACATTCTCGCTCTCTTTCTCTCTCTCTTACACACACACACACACACACACATTCGCCTGAAGACACAGATGGTTTGCACAGTTTGATTGGACAGAAATGGAGGAGCAGAACCACAGGTGCCTTATCCAAATCTCCTTGCTCATCTCTTTCACACTCACACACACATGCGTACAAATGCAAACATACAAAACACACCTGATAATTCTGCCCCCTGCTTTTCTGAGAACATACTTAGAGAGAGAAAATTAAAAAAAAAAATTGGATATCTGCATAACTTTGGTCAGCTTCAGCCATCACTAACATGCACCATCAAATTACTCTTCACAGTTATTTTTACACCCTTCTTCAACCACATCCTTTTCACATTTCTCATCCTAAATGAGAGATGTGAAAAGGAGGGTGGAGTATAGCCCCAAGTTGAACTTTCGCACAGAGCCGTAGTTCTCAATATGTGATCAACAGTAAATGTTTAACTCACATTTCATTCTTAGCTATTGGGCTTAGGTCAGTAGGGTGATGTGAGGTTGTGAGACTGAGCATGAACCAGTCAGCTGACACTGACACACACACACACACACACACACACACACACACACACACTGAGGCAGGTTTAAAGCAATATATACATGAGCTCACTGCAATAGGAATGCAAGATAAGTCCAAAAACAGAACAAGCAAAGAGAGAGAGACAAAAAGAGGGATCAACAACCAGATTCTAAACCAGTTGAGCGTGGACGATACTTGTTTCCTACATAAGCTATTCTTTAAACTCAAAGCTCAAGGCTGTCTGTCTCTCTCCCTGCTTGAACTGCATTACATTTGACATCAGAGTCATAGTTCTTGTATACTGATAGAGAGGTCAGGGTTGAGCACTGGGAGTCTTAACTCTCTCTGACAGGAGAACTGTGGGTTAACACGAAGAGGACAAGAGGACGCTCCGTAAACGCCCAGAAGGGTAACATGTCCTTCCCAGTCCTGCCACACTCTGGCTCAACATGTCCCCTTCTTCTAGACCTGTGGCATCAGTGAGAAAGAGGAACAAACAGAGGCTGGGTAGAAATGGACAGAAACAAAATGAGCGTCAGAAGAAATATTAAAAAAAAAAAGAATAAAATAGTAAAAGAAAAGACCAAAAGACCAAATAACACAGGATAAAACCAGACTAAAGTGCACACGTCAGTTGCGCAAACAGGCCTAAATGTATACTGATGAAAATGCAATGCTGGAATATGATTGAAGATTATAAAGTAAAATTTTGAAACTATGGAGATCCTGGGGAACTATAGAGATCCTGCGAGGATGAACCTCTGAGGGAGACAGAACAATGGTACGAGACAAGAGTGAAGAAGAGGAACAAGGAAGAAATGGCACTAAAATGGGTTAGGGACAGGGGAGAGAGAAAAGAAAAAGGGGAAAGAAGAAAGAGAGAGGTTGAGACAGGGAGAAAGTGTGAGCTGAGTAAAAATAACCGCTAGGGATGCACCAAAGTATCGGTCAAAAATCAGAACCAGCCAACCAAAAATTTTAATTTGATGACATTGTTTAAAAGCAACTGGTGGTCTGCTCCAATTATGTCCTGTCAATTAAAAGGAAATGCAAAAAAATAAATTAATTAAAAACAAAAAAACTAAATCACAATGCCAAAGGAACCACACGTTTACAGAACATTCTAAACTGTTGAGGTCTGCAAAACATCTCAAGCGTCAAAATGTCCCATGCATGGCAGAGTTGATATTGGTGAGAGTTAGACTGAGGTGTGAGGAAGCAGAGATGCTTCTGTCTGTGGAGAACAGTCATATGCACATACACTTATGAAGTACACTGTGAATGATAAGGTAATCAGATCATTTCTGATTTACCCTTCATTTGTACCTGAGAACAGTGATTCTAAGTTTAAGGAGATATAAAGAATGTGTAGTTGTTGAGTCTATTGTTTATTTGAAATCCAAATAAACAATAGACAAAGTTGATTTTCATTTGCCCCGTCAGACACAAAATAATAGCACTTTATTTTCCGTATTTCAAGAGTGCACTTTCAAGTTGACAAATGTGAAGAAAATAAATAAATAAATGTGTGCCTTTGTTGCATTACTTTAAAAGTTGTGTAATTAAAACTGTGATTTGATTTTCAGAATGGCAAAATAAATAGCTAATCAACTGAACAAAGACCTGTGGAAGCAATCCAAATTGATATCTGCATCAGCCGATGTTTTTCTATCAAAAATCGGTGTCGGCCAGGAATTTCCAGAACGGTACATGATTAGTAATAGCTGATCAGGAGACCAGAGAGGAGGTGAGAAACAGTGTGGGAGTTGAATTTGTCACAGAGCCCAACTCTGTTAGAACAAAGAAATACTGAGAGAGAGAGGGGCAGAGAGAAAGAGAGACAGAGAGAGAAAGAGAAAGAGAGAGAGAGAGAGAGAGACAGGGCCAAGGTGAGCGAGTGAATAACATTAGTGTAATAGGAATGAGGCATTACATTTCACAGTCATATGACCTCTTGCACATGGAGTCCCTCCTGATACTACCAGCAATCAAGCCGAGTGAAAAGCGGAATCCCACACACACAGTGGTGTGAGTCAGCTCTGTGGGATGGCTCTGATGGCCGTCCAATCAGACTGAGTTATCAGCAGGGTTCTGAGTGTGGGCACCTACAGCAGCATGAGCCATATTACCCCCCCCCTCCACACACACACACTCACACACTCACCACATAGACACCTCACACATACGCGCGCACACACACACACATACAGACACCACACACACATACACACATCAAACACTCACATACACACACGCACACACATCAAACATACACATACACACACGCACACACAATATAGAGGCAGGCATGTTATGCATATATGTCATGCAGGCATAACATGCACACCTCTCTCTGTACAATATCAATTTGACAAACACTTCATTCGATCTAGGTTTAAACCATTAATCAGTAACTACCCATGTCACTCCATAGTATTTCACGAGCTGGTTTCTAACTCTCACACGCTGGTCAGGAAACGCTTCAGACAGCATGATCAGGAACACACTCTTTCACGGCTCTGTTGGAGCACCACACACAGACACACACTGAAAAACGCCTCACAAAGCCACTGTCACACATACGCCCTCACAGACAACCATGCTAGATGTGTCTATACACATTAAATATATCTAAAATAGAGAGTGCTAGAGAGATAGGGTGGGGGTGCGTAGAGGGAGAGAAAGACACAGGGAAGGAGGGAGGAGGGATGGAGAGAGAAAGAAAACAGAGAGGGGGAGCGAGATTGTGCATGGGTGTTTACAGTAGACCTCCATATGGATATTAAAGGTGAAACAGGTGAAACATCAGCCCCATTAATTATCAATGACCGCCACCTGCTTGCCCGTATACCCTCAATCTGTTTTCCTCAATCTGTGTGTGTGTGTGTGTGTGTGTGTGTGTGTGAGTGAGAGACATAGAGAGCGGGGAACACAGAGCAGAGAATGCAGCTTGCATAATGCAGCCGTTGGCTGGGTGCCATCTCGTATAATGAGCGACTAAAAGAGAGGGCCAGATGAGCTGCGACACTGGGGCTAAATTAGGAGACAAGGCTGCTTCTGCCGACAGGCACGTCCCCCTAGAACACACACAGGCACACACACGCGTGTATATACACACACACGCACGCACGGACGCACGGACGCAGACACACATACACATATACACACATACACGCACGCGTACATACACACACGCGCGTGCCCGCCTGCGACGGATAAAAAAACACACTGCCACATTACGGCAAAATTCTTTGGAATATACGCGCACACCACACGCAAAAATACTGTTTTACATTTTTCATGGAGCCAAAAACACAGGACAGTATCTATAGGCTACCAATACTGCAGCGTCCACAAATATACACTCAAACACTCTTCAGTTCCATAAAGAGACATTTTGATATTTCATATTTATTATCTGACTGGGTTAGCATGGCAGCCATTCTGAGAAGGGGGAACGAGCTTGCCAATTAAATATGACAAAATGTATGAGAATGCAGAATGCAACTCAATACAGTCCCATTCAAGCATTCAGTATGGACTATAAACTCTTTTCAGTAAAGCTAACCACAATATTAAATGCACCGTCGACTTGGTTCATATCTCCAGCTTTCTGGGGGCCTCCCCAGTGCTGATCTCAAGTGAGCTGATACTTGAGTCCTGATAGTTAATCCTTTCTTATGAGGAGAGTGAGAGAAGCTGATCTCTGAACAGTTCTTTGGGGGACTTTTTTTTTCGTTTGGTCAGTGTATGAATTAAACATGCTGGTCTGGCACTCAACAGACTAGCTCATGCTTTACTCTCCTTTCAATTCCACTCTATTGTAGGAACGCTTCAAGTGGTCTGGAGTGGCCTGGAAGGTCCTCCTACGCTGAATAATTAACCGTGTTTCGACCAATCACCCTGCCTCCCACTTCTCTTAGCTGCACACAACACATTTTACTTCAAAGACCCCCCCCCCCCCCCCCCCCCCAAACTTACAGTGGTAGAGGGATGTTTTAGGTGTAGCAGTAAAATTACTCTCCCTGTCCCTCTTTGCTCTCTCCTAGGCTCACACATAATCAAATTCTGCTTAAATATTGGTAAAGGGAAAAGAAACAGGCCTAGGTGTGGTATGTAAGCTCCTCTGTCACACATTCCCATCATTTTCAAACAACTGTTTAAATAAACCTGTTATAGAGTATCAGATCTGCTGCTTGCCTTTTATCAGTGTTGGAACAGATACATGGTGTCAGTAAAGGAAGGGCTAATATCTCCAGCTATCTTTTACGTGTCTGTTTCATGCATTATTCACGAGAATTATCTACATCATTACAGTTCCATTTGGAGTGGGACCACGGGCGGCACCTGAGAGGGGTGCACGTGTGTGTGTGTGTGTGTGTGTGTGTGTGGTTACTCAGTTGTTATTCAGTTGGGAACAATTGCTTTTTCTCCCTAGAGAAGGAACTGTGCTTCAGCGCCTTTCGGTTCATCTTCAGGCAAACTGAAAGAAGTCAAACGGATTTACACGTTAAAATGGAAATGTCTCTGCTCATTTTCAGCTGTGGCGCGGCTGTTCTCAGATCAGTTGTGACCGGGCCAATTTTCATCTCCTCATTTGCATGCAACAAAGTGAAACTGACCCAAGGTCATATCATAGCCCCCTGTTATCTGTACACTTTGTGCTTTCTGTCGCCATGAAAGGTGGGCCTTTGATCCTCACACACAGTTAAATGGGCTCCTAATAGCAGAATCTCTCTCTCAAGTCTCAGTCATTTGATAACGTCCCCCTGTTATCAGTCTTTGAATGTGTTCTCTCAATCTCACCTTTTATGTTCACATGAGGCTCAATATATTATCACACCTTCTCACACTGAAGAAAAATATGACTTTCAGTCCAGCATGTTTAATGACATTGTTTGATTACTTGAATTCACGTTTGTTTCAGGAACAAAACACTATGTTATCTCTACAAAGAATAAAAAATAACAGGCTGTTAAATTGAGACTTCTGACACACCTTGTTGAGTTCCAGCTGTTTTCTTTGGTCTGTTTCTCTAGTCTGTACTTTTATTGATAGATACAAGTTACTACACAACAAGATATCATGAATTGTGGACATTTTGTGTGTTGGTTGTTTTCAATTTGAATATCCAAATTTCTGAACACACTTTTTGCCTTTTACCTCATGACCAGAAAGAGCGGATCCCGAAAAAAGAAAAACCCAACAGCTACCACAGACAAAAAGACGAAAAAGACTATTTAAAGCTACGAAACTCCTTGCCCTGAGGTGAACTGCTGAGTTTAGAAGAATGAGCATCAGGACATTCTCACAAAGGGAAAAACCACACCCCTAGCCCCCCAAAAACGCCTCCTTTTCTCCCCCTCTCTGTTTTGTACATAGTTTGAACATAAAATGACTGCCAGAGGGCAAGTGTCTGTCACTAGCGCCATGACAACCGTCTCGCAGTGGCAGACATTTGAAAAAAGACAGTCGCACCTATGCATCCTGCCCTAGAGACCATGGCTACACTGAAAGCTGTTGGTTGGGAGGAGAGATGTGTATAGAATAGGAGAAGGAGCAGCAGTCAAGTTCACGTGTAATGCAAGTTTGTTTATTTATAATGAAAAGCGATGTACACTACGCTCCATGACATCAAATAGCACAGATCTTGCATCCCACCTCACTTTGTCCAATAAACCAAACAGTGTGTGAGTGTGTGTAAGGATACACCTGGACATAGTGCAGGGGAAGAACCGCTCTGAGCTCACAGAAGGTGTTGACTATAAACAGCCCTGTCTGAAACTCTCTCATCACCACAACAGTCACACCGCAACTACAATTAACAGAGCACAGACCAAATACAGGAGAAATTAAACAGAGAAGACTCTCTCCACACACCTAAAACAAAACACATCAGTGCTGGAAATGTTTGAGCATAAAATTTGTTAAAAAAAAAAAAAAATCATTAACTGGCTAAAACTTTAGTTAAATTTCCTAAACCAAAGCCTTCATCTTTGCCTTAAGTATGTGACATGGTGGTAGAAACAAAAAAGCTCCTCTCACATAGGCTCCCTGAAACTGAGTGAGTGAGAGAAAGAGAGAGAACGTGACTTCACACTGATCTCCTTGGAGACATGGCTGGTTTGAATCGGTGAGAGCGACTCTGGCCCACTCATTAGTCCGGTCAGTCACGCTCCGTCCACCACGCTCAAATTTTTACCAGCGGGAACTTGCTCTGTTTCCTCCTCAGGTGAGGACGGCGTGATACAAAGAGCAGTTCATTCATCCTTTTACTCTTTAATGAAGTGCTGAGAATTTATGGAGCAGTTCACGAGCGTGGCATGACCAGTCAGATCGCAAGCCCACAGAAATATCAGAAGTCTTTTCATTAACGCACTTTTTTTTTTTCAATTTTATTTTTCAATATTTTTACTAGTGCTTAAATGAAGCACACACATACCAGCTTTTCAACAATACACTTCACCAACACTGATTACTGAAATTCCTCAGATTACAAACTCTAAAAGGATACCCACAGTCCCCCTCTGTTCTCTCACACATAAACATTCTCCTGAAATCACATTTTCTGAGAGTCATCAGGGCACCTGAGAAACAATACCACCCCCCCCCCCCCCCCCCCCCCCCCCCACCACACACACACACACACACACACACACACACCACCCATGAAATATATCTGTGACAGAACAGAGACAAGGCAATGTGATATCCCTGCCTCTACTCTTTTCGTGTTTTAGTAAAAGGAAGAGAAGAAACTGAAAGAGAGAGGAGAGACACAGACAGGCCTGTCTATGGTCCTCAGCCCTCTAAAGCAAAAGATAATGAAGAGTGTCTTTTATGTTTCATGTTAGCTTGCTCTACTTGTCTAAGGAGAAGCCTTGACCTAAAGCTGGACATACACTGTACAGTCCACTTAAGACAAGACCATTTCATTCACTTTCCCTTTTATCTTTCACTTTCTCTCTCTCCTGATTCCTCACCTCTCCACCCCCTCCACCTCCTTTTCTCCACTTTCTAACTTTTTTTTTTGACTTTTTAAATTACTTATGCACATCACAGAGGGGAATACACAAAAGCTGCACTTAAACTAGCAAATCCAATTCTCTCAAAAAACAGAAAAAAAGAAAAACAAAGATTAGCCACGCAGAAATTAACAAAATAAAAAAACACAACCAGTTATGTCATGTCAGAGAGTGTACCCGGGGCATGCTCGGACAAGGAGAGATCCTTGTGTTTTACATCTGCCAGCTAAAAGGATGTGTCACCGTGCAGCTATGAGCAGTCTGCTCACTATGACGGTATGATGAACAAGGCTACGCTCGTACTCTTTCACTATGCCTCCGAGAGTATCCAAATGTCTAATACAACATTTAGCAAGATTTGACTTGCACAAGTTATCAAGTTACTACGTCTCATATACATAAACACACATAAACATATGTATGCGTGCGCGCGCAAAAGAAAAAAAAAAAACATAGCAAGGCAGGGGACAGAACAGGAAAATAAATTGCCTCAAATATGAATACAAGGCTTAAAAAACAGTAAGAAACACTGTAAGAAATATTATAGAAAAGAAAATATTACAGAAATGATGATGATGATGATCTAATTTAATTCAAACTCTTAAACAAATCATATTAAGATTATGATTATCATGTGAACGATATTGTAGAAGGCAATCGTGCGATGACACAGACTTTCAGGTCTGATAAATATGAAACACCCACACACACGAAAGGATCACAGTTTAAAAGTGAGATATGAGCTCACATTTATTTGGTATGTGATGGGGGCTCACGCTGACTGTGTTCCTGGTCTGTCCTGCTCACTGAGCCAGATTACCATGGATTAAAGTTCATACTGACACAGACTAATACTATAACTGCACAATCAAATTTTACAATGCTGGAGGGTAGTGCAAAACTTCAGTTTTTGACGATAAATATTTTAATTAGGTCAAGTGAACTGCTGGATGGGCAACCATGACCGTACTGTTTGTGCCTAATAAAGTCTGAATTCTCTAAAAATATGCTGACCAAAAATAGCTGACAGTTCATTGACCTTCCAGAGAGTAATGTACACTTCCACTAAATAAATAGGTAATGTACAGATCACATCTAAAAGTTGTACTAGACACACGTGTGCTATATTTTGGAGCTAAGCCTTTTCCATCATCAAGACAGTTCTAGATTCAACATGTTCACACTAAATGCCATCACTTCACATTCAAACTAAACAAATCACTCCTCCAGATAACTTGAACCCTAAAACAAGGTGTGTTGCTGAAGTCGGGTTTTTGAAGTCAAAATTAGACGTAGGGTTCCACAGGTCCAGTGGCGCTCCTACTGTAAATCCGGTAATCATTTAGGGTTGAAGACGATTCAGCTGTTAGTAGTACGGTACGATCAAAAACCTGACACAGTAAAAACGAGCAGCTTAAACAATTTTTATGTTCATAATGTCTTTGATCCACATGCAGAGGGGAACGTGGAACTTGTGAGGAGTTGTGTCTGTACTTGTGAAAACCCGACTTGAAACTACTCGAGACGTGCTGGCATATAACAAGCCGTTATAGGACAAGACCTCGCTTACTCGGTCACGGAATACGATTCGTTTAATAGTTTGAATTAAACTGGGCAAAGTGACATGAAATTGGTCAAGAACCTGTCGTGCACATTCTACGCTAATATTCGAGCACCTGAAAGTGGTCTACAGACTCTGTGTAGCGTACGCCGTGTGGTCAAAACGCAAGGGACATGCTGAAAATGTAACAAGGGACGCTGGATCTCCACTAAATACAGTGCCTGAATGTGGGAAAAGAGCCTGTGGAAAGGTGCTCACTTTAGCCATTAGTTGCGAACATGGGGTAGTTTCGGGACAGAAAACACTGGGATGGAAAATATCACACTTTCACTGAAGAAGAATTTCTAGAGCTGTTCGTAAACTTGATACCCTTCCACAAACCAAGCATCTCCAGCAGTCCACAAAGCTACGCAACAAAAGTCGTTTGCATATAGGATGCGCCCTCACCCTCGATTTTGCTAACTCTCCTTGTTTTTGAGTTGTAGGTGCCTCGCTGCTTATTTGAAAGCATCTTTTTTAAAAAAAAAAGACTCGCACAGAGGAACGCTTACGCCGAACCGTCACCAGTCAGTGTTTCAGCAGTTGGATGCATCACTGAAAATCGAGCGATGGGCAACAGCAAATCTCCAAAAGCATCTATTTTAGAGACCCCAGATCCTTCTAATGTAAGCCAAGAATTCAGTCTGAACTGGCAGTCATTTTCGGTGTATTGTCTGTTCAGTTGCTGTCTGCCACTAAGAAATTCTCGTCGACACACGCCCCCGCCCGTAGTCTGAGACACCTTACCTTTGGAATTGCTGAATGCGGTGTACCAGGACAGAGATATAAGCCCGCACAGTCCGAACAATACGACCGTTAGGAAGGTGCCATTTCTGAGCCTCATCTCCGGGTCCGCACCGGTATCATGTCCGAATCAAACACTCCGGTGTCTATTCAACGGTGCACGTTTGCGTCGCGACCGTGAGAGGAACACTGCTGCACGTCCGTGCTCAAGGAAGCTAGGAGCAATGTTTGTTATTGCGCGGTGGTCGAGCACTCATTCGCACAGGCTGCGCGAAATTCGCAGTGGGGAGGGGGTGATAGAGAAGGGGAAGGTTCTTTCCTAGTTCTCGCATAGTCAGTACGGAGCCACTAAAGAAAGAGGGGCGTGCTTTGTGTGTGTGTGTGTGTGTGTGTGCGCGCGCGCGCGTGCGTTGAGAGGGGAGGGGCGGGGGGGTGTTCAAACGTGTGCCAGCGGCTTATTTTCATATTCCGCGCATTGAATTGAATGACGTGATGGCCTAGAGGCGCAGCTGCTCCTCCATCCGGTCGGAAATTAAGCACGTGTAGCTGTCTCATTCAGACAGCGCGCGGAATAAGAATTCCGTTTTCATTGATGCTGGCACCTTCGAGACAATGCAATAAGGTCCTTTTCACCTTTTAGGCAATCATGCATTTATCTATACAAATGCATATTCATTTTGATGGTCGCCGGTCTGTATAGCCTATGGTGACTGTGCACGCAAAGCAGGCGTTCATGCCCCTAACTTTTGTGCATCATACTCAGCAGATCAATGGAGCCTGCCAAATTAAGCGTGTGCCTAAGAAAAATTATGAAACACGGCGGGGCTCGCAACCCCCGTTTGAGGACAAACCAGCAGAAGACATCCGCCGAGTGGTTTAAACCGCTATTTAAACTAGGGTGAAAGGGCAGTCGATGTCACCTGGTTCAGTTTTATGAGATCTGATTTAGGAGCAGTTGACAAATGTTCACAATGATAATGAATGAAAAGAAGGCGAAACAAAAACATGATACGTTATCTGGTGTGCGAAAGTCTCGTTTTCAATGTTTACAAACCCTGAAACGAATGTCACTCATATTTTTACGCCTTTGCCCAATTTTTTGCTGGAATTAAAATACAGGCAGATTTGGTCTGAAATTAAAATATAGAAAAAAAGAAAGTTTTTTTCTCCATGTTGATCATGCAACTAAGTAAAAAGCAACAGTAGGCCCACAGTAAAGTCGAGAGTAAACTCATTGCGGTGTCAGTACGCCTAAAAAATTCACTTTTTCTTGAGTAAGGCACCATCTAGCGGTATACATTGATAGAGCTAGGGCTCGAGAAAACCTCGTGCGCCGTCCAAGGAACTGCCACGAGGAATAAAAGAACACAAAACATTAAATGAGTTCTGGATATGTCTCATCTGAATATATTTTACGTTTTAAAAATAAACCAAAGAAAAACTTTTGATAAAACCTGCTGTCCTACAATGTTTAAACATGTAAGCCTGAGTAGGCGTTATACATATTATAACATCGAGTCACGATCGTTTATTTTAATAGCCTATATGACGTAACAGCAAATACAAAACTTTTAAACTTATAACTTGAGCGTAAAATAAAGCCTTTGGTTGTATAACCACACAGATGAGCGGGTGACTCAATCTAAACGGAGCAAATTATTCAGTGGAAAGGTCGTCTTATATTCATTTCCGTCAGAGCGACTAACGATGGTTCCGTAAAGTTTTATCAACGATGTTCGTTCTCCAATGACAGGCACTGTGCTTTAAAAAAGTTGTTTGAAACCTCTTAAACAGAATACTTGACCATCTGACAACTGAGCCATTCTCTGCGACAGGAATCAGTCTTAAAAGTTATTTCGATAGCGTGGGTCCTGTTGTACCAAAATAAATACTCTGGTAACGAAACTCCTGGGGGTTATTCCAGAAAGCGGGTTTACTGAAAACCAGTTAGTTAACTCAGAGTACGTAGTAACCCTCCTAATAGAAGAGCCATATGGCTTTGTTTTGCTCGGAGAATGACGCCATAGGGCTCTTCTTGGGAGGTTTACTACCTGCTCTGAGTTAACTAACTCAGAGTTTTCACTAAACCCGCTTTCTGGAATAGCTCCCTGAAGACTAACCTGCAATAAAGTGAACAGCTTATCAGCTTGGGAAAATCTTCGAATTTGTAACTTTTAGTAAAAACGAATTTGGCTACATGGAACGTGGCGGTGATGTTTTTCTTTAATGAAAGAGTCACTGTTTCTGTTTCTGATTTGATATAGGCTACTTAAGACCTTACTGAAACGTCTCAGCATAGACACACAATATTTGGATAACAACACCGTCAGGCATGTGACTGAAGTGAGTCACAATCAGGTGACAGTGTAAATCGCCCTCTTTCGGAATGATAGCATTCCTTCCGGTCTGAGACTGGAAACGTCATGTAAAACAAACAAAAGAGATTTGTAGGTTTCTAGAACACGAAATGACACGGCAAAAATCAAAATACAGAAAACAGTTTGAAATATCGCTGTTTGTCAGCGAGAGGGAAGCTTTATTTTATGAAAAACTCACAGATACACTTGAGAGTATACAAACAACATTGTTTTTATGGCTTGGATGACTGAGGGCCTATTAAATTCAGTGAAATAACAGTTTCTTTATTCTCCTTAACCAACATTAAAAGGTTAGGCTATAAGACCTAAGAAGAGGACAACAAAGTAGAAACAACTTAGACCATACTGTTCAATATTATATATCCTTATGTTGACTTTAATTATTATCTGATAGCCTACATGACTGTTTACCGTAGAGTCAGCTTCAGTACTTGCTACATGTGTTTACAGCCTGTCAGCTTCAAATATCTGATACATCTGTGATCATACCGGGATCAAGTATTTTATATTGGCTCCCACATCTCTTATTTATAACTGTAGGCCTATACCGACCCCAGTTAATGAGAACGCGTGCCAGTGTCGAATGATAGATAATGTGCAAATTAAACATGACAGAGCTCATTAACGGTAGTGTGCAGCGAATGACGGGACAAAAGAACCTCACTCGCCGAGTTTTACTGACTCTAACTGGTAACTGGATCAACAGAACAGGTATTTTCAACTTATGATTTCACTACGTGGGAGGAACATTTTTGCAACATCTTCCATTACTCCATCAGAATGGCCCAGAATGGAGGGGGAGAGGGGCAAATCAGGGTGACAAAGATTTATCCCCTAAAATTGTATATGTTATTGTTTTAGCATCTAATTACAGAATATTACAGAATAATAAAATATTACAAATATTGGAAATAAGGGTGTTTTTCACTAGTCCTGATAGCCACGTTTTATGACACACACAGTAAATGCATACATAAAAACTAAATCAAAATAACCTCCATAATTTTCGCTGTTTCCTCAGTCCAGAGGGTTAGATGGATACATAGATAAACAGTGAGAGAGAAAGAAAAAGACAGAACAGCCTTAGGAAGGGTACAAGACGATCACCAAAGTTACACTGAATTATACAAATTATAGGCTACACAAGCCTAGATTGTCAGAGTTTCGTGCACATTTGTAAAAAGAATCTCTGAGGCCATACGGCCTTCTCCTAATAATTTGTGCTGCTGTTTAGATGACCTTGGCCGGGAAAACCCCGCGATAGAACTGCTGTGTCATTCCTCAGACACCGCACCGCGCTCCGCCCCGCTGTTTACAGTACCTTGAATCACCGCGCCTGATCCATGCATTGGGTACGGACTTCCCCTCTCGCCGAACGGTACTCTGCCATGCCCATGCTATGTCGCGATTGGCTGAGCCGAAGTATAAATATTGCACATGACGTGAGGCAGCATCTACGGAACTGTATTCTTTATACAGGAAGCGCGCTGTCCGCAGAAACGAAATAAAGCCGATCGGCGCAGCTGAGCGATCCACTATTTTTACTGCGCAACAAACTCGAGAGCTCGACTTTTCCGGAGGCTGTGTTGACGAGAAGACGCGAAAATGTCGATAACGGTGAAAGCCTACCTTCTTGGCAAGGAGGATAGTCATAAGGAGATCCGTCGTTTTGCTATCGATCAGGACGTCTCTACAAGTTACGAATATTTGAGCAGGAAAGTTGCTGATGTTTTCACCAACCTCCGCAATGTGGCCTTTCAAATGTACTACAAAGGTAAAGTCAGTTTGGTCTTTTTTAAAAAAAAAAAAAAAAAGATGTCAGCGACATTTTGAGAGTTGTTTTGTACAGTTTGAGAGGTTATTTTTCATTAATGGTGTTGTTTCAGCTCATCCCAGTGGCTTGATTAAACAACCTCTCGGCCTCTTCATGGCTGTCCTTACAGAAATGCATTACTTATTTGTTTATTCAAAACAATGTCCGCTTATATACGAATATATCCGTCTTGTCAGATTTGCATGCCAAATGTTTTGTCTGTAGGACCATAAGGGGTACAGTCTCGTAAGCCTGTAACAAAAGTATCAGTATCATGAATACTTTGAGAAGTCCACAGGGCGCCTCCAAATAATACGAATAGGATAGTGAAGGTTTATTTAGAATAATGTCAAAACAATGTCGCTCATGTGAAACTCGTGTTGTGACGTACATCTTCTAACTGAGCTATACAGGCGCTATAGTTGCGACTTAATGGCAGCAGTTTATGGTCTGACATTTTTTGACTGTGTGTGTGTATATATATATATATATATACAGTGTATATATACACACACACATACACACATTACCAGTCAAAAGTTTGGACGCGCCTACTCACTCAAGGCTTTTTCTCTATTTTCTCTTTTTTTTGCTTATTACATAATTCCATGTGTTATTTCACAGTTGTAATGCCTTCAGCATTGTTCTACAATGCAGACAATAAAAATAAAGAAAAAACATTGAATTAGAAGGTGTCCAAACTTTTTACTGGTACTGTACATATAATATAGAGAAATAACCTTCCTACTTTGTGTTCCTGTAGTGTTCGTATTAGTTAATCGGTAATAATCACTTTTACATAGGTAACAGATTCTTTTTATGTTCTAATATGTGTATAAAGTAGTGAATAGTTAACTTGTGTCAACAGTAAATCTGTTATATCAGACATGGTCATGAGTTACCCCTGAACCTAAGATCACCTGATTCAGTAGATTCTCAAAACAAACAGACCTTAGATTCAGATCGCACAAAAAGACTATTTGACTCATCATTGTTTTTCCCTTTTCTTCCTCTAGATGAGGACGGTGATATGATTGCATTCTCCTCTGATGATGAGCTGATTATGGGCCTCACCATGGTTAAGGATGACACCTTCCGTCTCTTCGTCAAGGGTGAGTTCAACAATCTGACCCCTGCCATGGATTTCATTACTGGAACTCTGTAAATATTAACCCCAGTTAGCTTTAAAAATTCAGTCCTAAGATATTTATAATTGTTAGGTATTTACCATTCCAGTGTATATACAACTTATTTTAAGTAGATCTGTATGTGTATATTAGCTAAATCAAGAACTCAAACTTCTTGTTCAACATAAAACGAAGGTCTGCCACATTCTGGGTGTTCAGTACTTTATCAATAAATGTCTCCCATACTGTGCTAACCCTTTTTTTTTCCTTTTTCCACCATCCAGAGAAAAGGGAGCATAAGCGTGACTTCCCTGTGCACGGGTTTCCAGGGTTTCAGTTCCCACCACCCCCTGGACCTCCACACATGGGCCCTCCTGGACCCCCTCATATGGGACCCCCAGGTCCCCACCACATGGGGCCACCTCCTCACCACCCTCCTGTGGTGCACCCTGGCGTGACCTGTGACGGGTGTGACAGCCAGGTTGCCGGGACACGGTTTAAGTGCACGACCTGTCCCGATTATGACCTGTGTAGCACCTGCCAAGCCAAGGGCCTACACAAGGAGCATGTTCTTCTGCCCATCTTCCACCCCATGGCCAACCTGTTTGAGGTAAGCCGGAGCTGGAGTGCAAAGGTAACATCTGAATAGCTGATGCTATGTAGGAGACATCTGAATAGCTCTTCTGCCTGTTTCCCTTAATGCTGACGTATGCAGTCCTTCATTTGTCATGCATGGTACACAGGTTCATGCAGTTTTATGATCCTCAGTTATGACCATGGTAAGTTTGATAATTGACAAAACACTGACGCTCAGCCTGGGCCTTTATTTTGCAGTGGTTCCCTCGTGGGAAGTTTTGGCGTAAGATGAGGCACTGCATGTGGCCTGCAGCCCAGGCTCATGCTCATGCTCAGGCTCAGGCCCAGGCCCAGAACCAGGCCCAAACCCAGGCTCAGAATCAGAACCAGGACCAGCCAGGTCCATCTGGAACCCAGCAAGACCAGAGTAGTAAGTACCAGGACAACACAAGAGAGGCTTCAGTGTCAAATTCCATAACGTAACACCACTTATTGTTTTTGTTTTGCTGCTCACATACCATTTACTCATACAGAGTTGAGCCATTTAAAAAATAATAGCTTATTTGAAACGTACGCCCTATGAACCTGGTCGTCTATTCATACCATAACAAATAAGTCAGCCATTGTATCCATCAGTTCATGGATTGCTGAATTCTTCCCATACTTTTACTAAGTGATCATTCTTCCATGACGTGTCAAAGCGTTTCCACTATTCATCAGTTTGCTGTGTGTGTGCAGGTGCCTCTGCTCAGGCGAATGTGGAGTATCTGAAGAACATTGGGGAGGGTGTGGCTGCCATGCTTAGCCCTCTGGGTAAGTACTCTTATCAGTCATTATGTCACTGGTATGTCTAAGCCCATAAAGAGTGTTGTGGATTAGTTTTTGGAGAAGACAGATATAAAGAGAATTACCACAAGATACACTTCAATGTTGAAGTTTTCCATGAGAAACAGAAGACATTAAAGCATGGCAAGTAATTCTTGTGTGAGGTAGAAGTCTAAGCTATGAATCATATCTCGACTGAAATGATGCACCTTCATAACTGAACAGGTGAATACAAGTGGTATTAATCAGTTGTCCCTTTACAGGAATCGATGTGGATATTGACGTTGAGCATGAGGGCAGAAGGACCAAAGTGACCCCCACACCACCTGGTTCTGACGGACCTCCCAGTGAACGAAGCGACAGTGGGTCAGGAGGGGCAGATGGATTGGTCTCCAGAGGGACTGAAATGGGTCCAGAGAGCCAGAGCAGCACAGGCAGTACCAGTAATGGAGCAAAGGTACAGTCCCGAAGATAATGCAACAGAATTCATGAAAGCTGTTATTTTACATTTGGATTCTGACCTATCTTCACATTCTGCCTACGCTCTGTAGGGTAAACGGGACCTGAGCAGTGATGACGAGTGGACTCACCTTAGCCCTAAAGAGGTGGACCCATCCACAGGTGAGCTGCAGTCTGTTAGGATGGAGGAGGACCTGATGGAGGAGGTTCTAGATGATCATCCTGCCCCACTCAGCACTGCCTCCAGCTCCACCCGGGGCCCAACTGGCCTGCGTGAGGCAGCACTTTACCCACATCTGCCCCAAGGTACCGTATGATCCACCCACAGGCGTAACTCAAATTACCTTACACCTGTAGCTTTACCTGTACACATTTACAGGTCACATCACAACACACACACGCTGTTTCACCAGTGCAATCAACCAGAGCGCAACATGCCATTATTCAACCATCCAGATATATTCAGCACTACCATGACATGCCAAATGACACGTCATATTATGTCGAAATGTCATACAGTATCATCAGTCACATACACACACATACTGCAAAGAACTACACCACTACCACCCCACTGGGCAGTCTGACACGCTCTCACTCTCACACTCTCTCTCTCTCTCTGTCAGATGCAGACCCTCGGCTGGTCGAGACCCTGTCTCAGATGCTCTCCATGGGCTTCACAGACGAGGGTGGCTGGCTAACCAGACTCATCCAGACCAAGAACTACGACATCGGAGCAGCTCTGGACACCATCCAGTACTCCAAACGCTCGGGCCAAAACAAGTAGAGGAACAGTCCTGCCTCTCCAGAGAGGACCAAGGCCTTATCTACTGCACAATAATCAATGGCCTTTTGTTCAGTACTATAGCAACCTGACCAACTCTGCCTTTTCTCAACATGTAATCATTTCTTTTCATGCTGCTGGCAATTTAAATTACTCAGGCATTTATTAGAGTTCATATAACCAACTCATTTAGAACAATAGAAATGGATTTCGTTTTTTTTGGACATTTATTGGCTATAGCTTACATTGAAGACTATATACCTATATATCAGTATATACACAATTTAATAGTCTACATGCTATTCACTCATCTTAGCTGAGTTAAATTTGATTATGTAACTTTATTTGGAAACACACCTTCTCAACTTACATATTTACCATAAAAGTTTAAGTCAACTAAATTCTCATTGGAAATCATCAAATTGGTTTGAGAGCTCAAATTTTCCAGCTTTACTGGAATAAATTAACAGCTTGTTTATTTGTCAGAGGGAAAAAGGTCTGGAGATAAAGTCCTGTAGTTCTTTTGTTGTCAGTCACAATTAATGAAAGGTTTTGTAAACTGATTTGCGTGAAGGTTTACACTGTCTTTGGAAACTGAATCTTCTCTGTCTGGCTTGTTCAAAATAAAGAGCATCTAAGAAAAGCATGTTTGAAATCTGTGTGGATTACTATAAACTGTCTGAAAAGTAACTGCTTTGAATCCAAAAGGGGAACAGTTTAACTCCTAATTATTCTCAAAACCAAACCAAAAAAGGTCACCTACATCTCAATATAATGTTTACCACAGAGGGTTTCTTTATAGGGCTCCTTTGTATTAGAGAGGAGAAGTATGTTAAAATGCATCATCAAAGTCTTCATCTGTGTGGAAGAGGGAGCTGAAAGAGAGGGTGGGACATGGCCGCTTGACAGGCGGAGGCTGGTGACAGACCGGTTTTTCCAAATGGTTTCTTGACTGTGAGGTGAAAGATGGACTGCTTGTCTGATTGGTTGAACTGCCAAGCACACAGTGGCTAACTACTGAACTCATTCTTTCCAGAACACCTCCAGTTCTGTTCCCCAGTCCAACTGTTTCACCCATTTGGACACTGGCAGAGGGACCTCCCCTCTCATGTTTAAAACGGTTCATGTCTTTAGGCTCCACTGTTGTGACTGGCACATCAGTGTTCACTCTATTCACACACAGCTGGGTAACCTTTTCATCCTCTTCCTCCTCCTCCTCCTCTTTTGTAGGGACAGAGGTTAAGAATTTGCCCCATTTAGAGGCCTTTGTCTCCATTTTGTTGCCACTGAGCTTGTGACCAATGGAGACACCACCAGAGGGTCCTCTGAAAAACTCTGATGAAGATACTTTGGTGGTGACATCAGCAGGTCCAGTGCCTGTAGCTGTTCTGGAATAAGGCTCTGTAGCAATGCCATATGAGGCAGGGTTAGTGCAGCAGGTTGCCACAGGGGTGTCAGTACAAACGGTTGGTGAGGTGGAGTTTCCCTTAGCAGACCAAGTCCTTGCCTCTTTAGGCCTATGAGGCACAGAACTTTTCAGGGATGGTTCCACACTGGACAAACGGCTGAAGAATCCTTTGCTACTCTGGGGCTGTAGAAACAGTAAATAAGAGTGAGATTCCACCTTCTTATACATCCCAGCCACTCATCAGTGCTTCTCTTGTTCTCCTTTACATATAACATGAGGAGTCTAAACAATTAATCTTTAAAGACTGCACATTTCAGAGGTTTCCAACCAGAGGGTCTACAGGGTCACCACTGCTCTGACAGGCACTGCCACCTTTTGAAAACTGAACTTAAAATGTGCCAAAGCTTGAAACAGCATTTGGTTGAGATCTCTGGAACCATGTGCTGGTCTGTTGAGATGGGTGCACAGAATTTCATAATATAAAAAGCTGTACACATTCAAACATTTCACTGGGTGACCGAGGCTTAAGTGTAGCACATACTGCAGCAAGAGTAACTGAGCCGGCAGGTCGTCCGTGTGGAAATGATAACACGCTTACCTGCAGGGGCTGTCGCTCAGTCATCCAGTGTCCTGTCCCAGACTCTGTGTCCTTATTCTCAGCACCATCACAGTGGCCTTCACCGACCCTAGTCCTGTAGCCTGTCTTCCTCTTCCTGTGTGGAATGGAATGAGCAGAAACATCTGATTACCCACACTGGTAATCTCACAGTGTGAAAGAGGACATAGTCCTGTCATTCCATGGCCTTAAACATAGTGGGTTTTTTCCTGTCACAGTATAGAAAGTTGTAAGGGAAATTTGGTGTCTCCTTATGGAGAGTTGGTTAGTCCCAGAGACGACAAATGATGAATCATTTTCCTTTATTACATTATCATGGGAGAAGTACACCTCAGAGACAAAGTGCAGCTCTCACTGAGGTTAAGGAGTGCAGAGCTTTTCATATAGTAAGACAAACAAGTCCAAGGACATGTGTGTGGGGGGGTACAAGATAATTTTCTTGTAGAGCACAGGGTACTTGGTGTTCGCTCCCAGGTGTTACCGGCACACAGAGGCCTTGTCTTCTACATGATAAATGCTCATTGTTCTAACACACAGATACATTTTGCAGCATAAAGTAATAAAGCAAGCACAGGTCCCTATAATATTAATACTTCACCATGACAATAGTCATGAGGCACACTTTCCTTCTAAAGTTGCAGTTATAATGCAAAGCGATATCTTTCCCACAAAGTTCAGTCCAAAACAAGAACAGGTAAGTTCTCCAGACCGTGTGAACTACATCTAGATGATCTCTTTTCAGATAAAAGGGCCACCTGATGAATAAGCCTGTCTGATACTTAATACATTGTCTGCTTTGACTCTTCCAAAATCAATGTCAGCAGGTCTTGGTAAAGAGTGCTGGTGTTGCAATACTTAGTTTCTCAATCTCTCTTTTGGTATTGTCAAGGTTTCCATGAGGTTATCTGAGGACAGATGGAGAGGCTGGAGGCCCAGTTTCAGAGAGTAGGCCTTGACATCAGTGCATGTAAACATAAAACACCAGCCTCAGTCTACCTGATGTTCTTCCAGTTGCTGAATGTTCTTCTCTCTGTGTAAACATTTTCCTCTTCTTCTTCTTCATCCTCTGATGGTCTTTTCTCTGCCTGCTCCACATATTTACTCCAGCGACTCTCTGCTACAGCCTCAGCCTGATGACGACATTAAAAAAGTATTTGTGAGACAGATAAAGCTACGGGAGAAAGGTAAATCAATCAATAGATCTGTCAGTTAAAGGCTGTTATATATGAGTGTCACCCACACATTAAACTGGGTTCCTGTTTCTATCTACAAGTCTCTGAGCAAAATTATAGTAAGCACATAGTAACACAAGTATAGAAATCTTGGTACAAGACCTGCTGTTCACATGTCTGAGCTTCATCTCCATGCTCCTCTTCACTCCAATACTCTCCTTCTTTCTCCCTTCATTAAGTAAACACAATATTCATTTACAGCCATGGGATTCAAACTTGTTGCTCTTTGTACTAGTGTGTTAAGAGAGACAATAGAATAGAATATCCATGATCGCACACACACTGTGAATCTGACCTCTGCATTTAACCCATTCTATACATCCAGTAGTGAGCACATACATACACACCAGGTGCAGGAGCAGTGGGCAGCACACCTGCACCTGGGGGGCAGTTGGGGGTTAAGTGCCTTGCCCAAGGGCACTTCAGCTGTGGATGTTGAGGGAGGGAAAAAGCGCTGATAACCCACTCCCCCCCACCCACAATTTTCCTGCCAGTCCAGGGGACTGAACCAAGTCTGCTTCCTTAACCATTAGGCCACAGCTGCCCCATGAACTCTCAGCCCTGCCCATTTTCCAGCTTGTAAATTGTGTCAAGTGAAAGTGCCACAAGTGAAAAACAGACACTGTGAGAAAAGTGGGACAGTATGAGAAAAGTGGGCTACTTCTCTCTCTTTCTGGTTACCATTGAGTCCATGCTCTCTGATTTTCCTCTTCTAGCAAATTCCCTCGCAAGGAGTTCAGCTTCTGAACATGACGCCTACAGTCTGCCCCTGTACCTCGACCATACTCCTGCAACAAGGCAAAATTGGTTTGGGGACAGTGTGGAAAAATGACCTCTTTTTCAGCTATGTTGTATGAGAACGTGACTGTTGTGTAACTCATGTGACCAAGTGTTGAACTGTGTTGAACAGGCTAACTGAGCTTAAGATCCTGTGACACTGCGTTCATGACTGCAGAGGAGTATTGGGGGGGAAAATTGACTTATTTTGAGGGAAAAAAGGTGAAAGTTTAAAGTCAAAGAGAGATTAAAGTCAAAATAATATTTTGAGATTGAAGCAAAAAAAAAAACTTTCATAATAAAGTCTAAAAAAACTCATTACTATTGAATTAATTATCCACCTATACAGATACACTAAGGGTGCTTTCCATGATTCAACTTTAATAACGGAATTTCTTTTTTTACTCAGAAGTTTATTTCAACTTAAATCTCAAAATCTTTCAGAAAAGACGCCCCTCCCTCCAATATACAAACAAATAAATAACATTTTAATGATGTGTGCCCCTAATACCCTTCCGTGCCTGACAACTTGTTTTTGCAATTTTCACATTCCTGTCTAATCAGTCTGGACTGAAACTGACCTGTCTTCTCACTCACACGAGCCTACTGTAATATCCAATCTCTTCTATCAAAATCAAGAAAAGCGAACACGAGCTTACCTTTATAACAGACTGTTTTTCCCCACACATTTTGCATGTCCATTTTTTACTCTTTTTGACCTGACAGTCGGAGGGAAAAAAGCAGAATGTTCAGACTGGCGAAGGTTCTCTATCGCTAAATATACGTCTGTTTCCATTTTAAAAAAAGGTCTTTACAAAAACTGTATCGGCAAAATGCTAATACCTGTTAGTTGGTTAGTTCCACAGTTAGCTGAGTAAACCAAGTCTGGTGTATTGGTTATATCTTGTTAGAACTAGAATGCCACCGGGGGTCAACCTTTACTCCAGGGATAAACAGCATAGGATATATAAATGTTTCGACCCCCAACCCCGAACTGTTGTTTTTACCTCTTTGTGGGGTGGGGGGTTAGAACCTTAGAACATTGAACTGAGGTTGGATTAGCAAACGACCTAGTTTACCTTGAGGAAAGACAGCACTTACTTGTTGTACCTGAAACGTTTCACAGGAAAAACATCGAAGAACATGGAATTCTTGCACCATATTCTGTTGTCAAGTATGAGCTGCAGTATATGTGAGGTATGTGTTTGAGTATGCCGCAGACGTTGATTAGTGTTATCACATTACCGAACGAATCTCCCGCCGTCAGGTTTCTTCTTTGCTTAAAGTGTCGCTCAGTTGAACATTTTAGCGACGCACAACTATATTCGTCTCACTATCTCCATCCACTGGCGTGGACCAAGAAATGTCATTGCAAAGGCGTCCGAAGCCTACAGAATGTCAATAAAGATGATACAAGGATATGTGGACGTGAAGCATTCACACAGTTCGCCAAAATAAAGTAAGGTATAACAGTGCACTATACACCCACTTGAAACTCATTATTCTATATTAATAATTCTATATGAAATTATACTATATTTGTATTATCCAGAACTTTTAAACGAATGAGTGATAACACAAGTGACCTTCAAATGTGCATTTGTTAATACAAGAAAATCACATGAACAAATTCAACACCGAGTCACACATTTCAATTTGAGGAGCTGGCTTTATTTTCAGTGACTAGAACACTTCATATATTGTGTAGCTAGTGAGAAATGAGCATAATTTCAAGGCTTTTTCATGCATTGGCAGTGTCTAGGAAGTAATAGAAAGGTAAGAAAACAGGAGGTAAAGGCCCCTAACCCACCAAATCCCTTTTTAAAATCACAGACCAAACATTCAGCTGATTGATTAAGGCATTCAAATAAAACTCCAAATTCTTTTGGCCATAAACTTAGAATAATTTGGCTTCAAATACTGTTGCCCTCTCTCTCTTTTTCTAGAACAGAGAAATTGACAGCTCAAGACAGATATGTATTTGTGAACAAAGAAAAAAATCCCTGAGGTGAACTTGTTGCCCTGCAACATATTCTTCATGTTTTTCACTGAACACGCAGGAATGTATTTTTGTGGATGTGATAAGTGTAATACATACAAGCTCCAGGAAAATCAGGAAACTCTAACAAAAACCCAAACTAAAGAGGAGTTTAGCGTTGAACATTTTATCCCGTCACTTTTTATAGTATGTTCTCCTTTTTCAACTGCAAGTCAGCCCAAATACAGGTAGAACAGGCTTAGAACAATTGATTAAATTACATGACACAAGTCAGTGGACTGGGTGTGCATTCGATGGTCTTTATAACAACATGATTCAAAAATCACTGAAAGCAATAGAAAAAAAAACAGCATTTTTTAAAATAAAACAAATATCAAAATTTGAAATGATTACAGACTCCAGGTGCAGAAACAATAATCAAGAATTCTGAATGAAGATAACGATTTGTCATGCGACACACAACTGTGCTAATTAACCGATGAGCCACTGATTATGGAAGTAAATGAGAATGGGCTGAGTTTGTAGCCTGTTCCACTATAGAACTTGTTCTGGAACTCCACCCTGAAAAAAGAGAGAGAGAGAAAGAAAGAATTCTTACTGAATATCTGAAAGGCCCAGGATTATGGGTAAATGTATATCTCTTAAGGAAGCTAAAATTTGTGCATGTTGGTGTGTGTATGTGTATGAAAGCCTTACCAGTGAAGTCTCAGAGCATGTAAGAAGGCTGAAAGGCCCTCCATGATTAGTAGGATAGAGACAGTCAGCACAGCAAAGGCGGCAAAAATAACAACCAGAATTATGGAGCCTATATAGCTCTTACTGGAAAAGGAGATCCGCATAACCATCACCCACAATACCTCAGACAGCTCTGCAATACACACACGCACACACAGTTAGAACATACACAGAACTATATAACCCATCACAGAAATGTAAGAAACACGTACAGACGTACAAACATATAAGTGTGCGCGTACGCACACGCACACATACACACACAGACACAGACACAGACAGACACTCACGAGCATGAGCCAGACTGAGGGCCCACAGTCGTAGGTAGGAGGCAGTGTTGGAGATGCAGCCCAGGCAGTACTCTATAGTATGAATAGCCTGATGCATGAACTCATTTGGCACATCAAACTCCTAGTAAAAAATAACAAAGGGAGAGACAGGGGATGACTGATTGGAGCAAAAATAGACACAAGAGAAAAATGTGGGTGGTGCAGGCATGTGACATGGCAAAAACAAATTCTACACATTGGTGTAGTTCTCTCAATATCTCTCACTTCTTCTTCTTTTTCTCCTCCACTCTCCATCTCTCCAGGGTGTGCGTTGATGGAGCCATTCTCTGCCAGCAGAGGGCGCCGTTCTCCCTGTAAAACAAGAGTGAGACCGCAATGCCGTTGAGAGCAGGTATACATACAGACTGGCCTTCATACCTGGAAATGATAAATTAACCATTCATGCAAGAAAAAACATGTTGTAAACTGTTATATGATTTAAGTAGGCTCATTGTTACAGCAAAAAAAAAAAATACAGTTAATCAATACAGCTCCCGGAGAGATGTGAAGTTTAATGATCTTATCAAAATAACTTTGAAAACTTTGGATAGCGTCTCAAGTGTGACTTTCATTAACATTTCCTGACTATTTTTAGTCTGTTCACAGGTTTACACTGTCACTAATGTAAGAGGACACATGGGGTTGAAGTGAAGAGGGAGTGCAAGGAGGCGCTTCTCTCTCCCGCTCTGTTTCTTCTTCCATACAGACACTCCTTCTTTACACACTCCTGAGTCTTAATCAGCACTTAATCAGCACTTAAACACCCTGTTCAATATTTAGCTTTGTCCTAAGAACTTTTTCAAATCTCTCTAACTCTCCCAAAAAAAATGGCATGATATATAAATAAGGGAGCAATGTGGCAAACCCTTCCAAAGGCGTATATGGTTTTTCTACATTTAATAAAAGCGATGTAAATAATTAGCCAGGTATTTATAAACGATCCGTCACTAACGGAAACACAAACACACACACTCACAGAGTACTGCCGTCTCCTCCTCTTGTGTGCAATGTAATCGTGGACGGGTTTTCCAAGCAACAACACAGGAACCGAACATAAAGCTACCACGACCAGGACCTTCTGTACAATCTCCTGCAGAGAGAGACCAAAATATATTACTCTAACATACACAAACATTAACTTTAATTTAACACGAACATCTAATATTACGGGAGCCAAACCACTTGACAGAGGGAGAAGGCTGACCTGGCCATGATAGAGAGGTGGATTGTCCTTGTTCTCAGCAAACAGGAACATGTCTATGAAGTGAATGAGTATGCTGGGCGCTGAGTTTGAGTGCACAGGGCCGTAAGCAATCCATTTATAGATGATCATGAAGACCAGATAGCCAAAGAGACACAGCATAAAACACAGCTCAGGAATCAGCACCAGGAAAATACTGCTCACATGCCCAAAGTGCCTGCACAATGAGTGAGAGTGAGAGTGAGAGAGTGAGAGAGAGAGAGAGAAAGGGGGGGGGGGGGGGGTAATTATTATGACGTTATGACACAAAAAAACAGAAAATTCATGTTGCTTTCTCAGATCCAGATTCCTGTAATATTGCGTCATATTGGGCAGACAATCCGAGTTCGAACATCCTTAAAATGCAGAACTGGGCTTATTCGAAATCAAACAAAAGCAGCCTGTAAAATAAGACATGAGGAACAAGTCTGACGGACTCACAGGTAGTTAAAGAAGGACAGACAGACTCCAAAGCTCATGTGGATGATTCCGATGATGACAGACATCTTCATTTTATACGAGTTCAGGAACGTCAGGTGATTGTTGGCCAGGCCCCAGATCTGTGCAGAGCCAAAAAAGCATCATTACCACCACTGCCATATTAGACTGTGTATTCCAATTTACAGGCCACAGTTTCATGGTAGTCACATATAAATGGGTTAAAATGATTCAGTGCACTCTAAACAAAACAACAACATCCTCTGTTCTTTTGTTTAATGTTGTTTAATGCCACATTAGGGGCTTGACACTCACAAACAAACATTAGGAGTACCATGAAATGTAAATCTGACACATCTGCTTCTTTTAGAAAGAAAAGAGGTTTTAGTGACTTACCGGATCAATGCCAAAGGGATAGGGACCAGTGAAAACACCAGTGACATTTGGGTCCAAACTGAGGTACTGATTATTTATGAATGTCTCGTCACTGATAGAGAAAGAGAGAGTGAGAAAAACAGACAGAAAAATAGAAAGAAATTCTGTGTGTGTGTGTGTGTGTGTGGGGGTATAAGTGTGTAACCTACATCCAGTTGTAGTGTTGTGGTTGTGAGTGTGTGTGAGTACCTCTGAGTGCATGTGGGGATGTGCGGTTCAGTACGCATGAGAACATGTGGAGATGTACAAGTATATGTGAGCATGTGTGAGTGTGTGTGAGTGCAACCTACGTCCAGTTGTAGTATTTAGCATTGGGTTCGACATGCCAGCCAGAGGAGAATGTACTGAGGCCTTTACTGAAGCATTCATTATAAATGGCCCCAGTATAGATGGAGAAAAGGCCCATCAACAGAATCAAATACCGCCCTCCAAACATCATACGCCAAATCTGACAGAGAGAGAGAGAGAGAGAGAGAGAGAGAGAGATTACAAGCCAGCAAGTTATAGTTACTTCACTATCCATTCTTAAATAGAGCACAATAACTACGGAAAGACTGCAGTTGCACAATAGGCCAACTTCTCAGAAACAGGTTAAACCTAGTCCTGCTTTAAACTGTATTCTGAACATAAATTCTATGATTAAGATTTATTTTAGCCAGCAAACGAGTCCTACACCCATCACATTAACACCACAGAGAAGGATGTAAGGTCCGTGTGTATGTGTGTGTGTGTGTGTGTGTGTTATTGTTGTTCATGTGGGCATACACATCTACACACCTCATTGGTATTGTTCCTCAGTTTTGGATCTTTCTCCTCCAGAATCATCCACAGAGCGGCCAGAGCCATGAGGAGACCGTGACCCACATCCCCAAACATAACCGCAAATAGGAACGGGAAGGTAATTATGGTATACACAGCTATTCTCACACACACACGGGGGGACAGGAAAAGAGAGAAGTTGTGGGTTATGCACTGTCTGATGTATGTGTGTGTGTATGTGTATGTGTATGTGTGTGTGTTACCTGGGTTGACCTCTCTGTAGCTGGCCACCCCATAAGCATCGACAATGTTCTGGAAGCCAGCGGTGAAGGCATTGGTGGGAAACAGGGTGGGAGGGGAGGTGTTGGCTGGCAAACGGTTGTAGAATGAATCTACACCACTCCCACTCTTTCTCTGACAGAGAAACACACACCAATAAAAAAAAGAACAATATGACACACATGCAGTACAGTATTAGAAACTGTCTTCTAACTGTTAACGTAACTGTACAGCATTAGTTCTCTCACTGACTCCTCAGATCTCCTCTCTTCTCATCTCTACACATTCAATATTTCTCTTTCTGTCCTTCCATTTCCTTTCCCTTATCTTTTCTATATGTGGAACTTCTCTTCCTGTTGTTTTCCATTCATCCTCTCACTCTGTCAATGACACACACAAATAAACACACACCCCTCCTTCTCTGAGGGCACTCTGCAGTGCTGGCAGTTGGCTGACGGGGCACCAGGCCTCTGCGATGAGACACTTCTCCGTCACAGAGGGACTGCACAGATTCAGAACCATCTGCACAGCCTTACACTTCTGCACTCGCACACGCCACTGAGGCACGACGGCCAGAGCTTGCACCAGCAGCTGCTGCAGATACTGCTCTGTCTGCCCCATCACCTGAGACAGAGACAGACAGAGAGAGAGAGAGAGAGAGAGAGAGACAGAATGACACATTAGTTAGAATGACCTTCTATGGAAAAAGGGATGTTCATAGGAAAGAAGAGTTCAATCACAAGTTGCACAGATTACAAAAGTTCTGTACTGGTTTGTGTCTAATTTGCTTTTGTTTCTAATATTTCCAAAATGTATCTGTGACAAGCAGCAATGAATGGCCAGTTTACTGGCATCTGTTTGATGGAGTTATCTTAATTAAATGATTGAAAAATGTCACTCACTGATTTAATATCTTCTATTCTGCCCCTCAGGCCATCAAGCACCTCTTCTCTGTCTGTTTGGCTTTCAGGATATGCAAAGGTCTGTGTGTGGAAACTGTGTATGGGTGTAGCCCAAAAACAAAGAAAGAAAAATTAATGAAATCATAAATAACACTCATAGCTAAAATACAAAGAACACAGAGAAGGAGTCAGACAGAGGAGCTCACCAATCACAGATCTTCTTCACTTTTTGTCCAATCTGATCACCCCAGTACGAGATCAGAAACACTGTCCACTGTATCATTTCCCCCTGCAGCCCAGAATAAAAGCATTCATATACTGCTACACATGGACATGCGTGTGCAAAGCGTTACATTGGTTAAAATGGTGCTAAAGCTTTTAACCATGAACATATGACAACTGTTTTGTGTATATGCCTCTGCCTATTCCCCTCCCATGCCCCACCCTCTCCACTCACAGTGTCAGGGTGTTCCAGTTTTTCCTCCATCTCTTTGAAGTCCACAATGATGTAACCACGGCACGCTCGCCATAGCAACCTCTCAAAGGAGGGGACCTTCCACGGGTGTACCACGCCCGCGACAAAACTGAGTTTAACATCTTGCCGATTGTCAATTATGTTACCTTGGTCAAATGAAGGGGGCGGAGCCTGAAAGATACACATAGATGCACACACAAGCACATACACACGAGACAATTAGTGCTTGTGAATATGCCAGTAGAGGTACATAGAGCTTACAATCAATAGTGAACTGATGCCTGAATCTATGTTTAAAGTTGTGCAGGGAGTTCAAATTACTTAAGGCCGTGAGAAAAAGAAAGAAAGAAAGAAAGAAAGAAAGAAAGAAAGAATGGGGGTTATTGTTCTAGTGAGACAGAGAAGAATGATGGAAAGTGCAGTTATGCTTTAAAAACTCGTAAAGAGGGGAATCACAGTTTTAACCCATAGTCTATTAATAAAGGCAGGGAGATAATGTGAGATGTAGTTGTCACCTGGGAGGAAGTGAGAGAGTGTGTCTGAGTGAGAACTCCCTTGTATTGACACAGCTGGTTGAGCTGAGCTCGGAGGCTGTCTCTGTTCCTGGACACCTGCAACAACACAGTAAATAGCAATAATGCTATACCATCATGTTCTGAATGTTACCAGGCCTTTGAGTATCCTTATGCATAATTCAAAATAAGCCGAGTGCAAATATTCCAGACTGAATGAAAAGCTTGACAGAAAAAGCGTGCGGTAGCAAACGCACCTCTTTCAACTCGCGGGCCAGCCGTTCACTCTCCTCCTCTATGGTGAGTAACTCCCTGGGCTGAGGTGCAGGAGGAGTCAGAACAGGGGGCTGCAGAGGAGTCCGCAGAGTGGGAGACAGTGAGCGCCCAATCTCCTGCTCCAAAAATGCTGCATGTGTGTGTGTGTGTGTGTGTGTGCAAATGTGCAGATGTGAATTGGGGAGGAGAACAAAGAGGAACAAGATGACATTTTTGCAATGTTTTAACAACTTTTCATTACATAATGCAACTGTGATTTATGACTTATTACCTGACAAGACAAGAAGGTGACTAACCTTCACAAACTATACAATATAACACTGTCAATACACTAAATAGGATCAATTAATCTAAGATATTTTCATTAAATGGGTCACACTAATCACACTGTAGATTGCACTATAGAGGCACATTGCTCTGTCTCTGGAAGCTGATGGGAAATGTAGTTTGAGGCACTTACCAAATGTCTTCTCCAACTCTTCACATCTCCTCACTTCACTCACAAACTTTCTTTGAAAGGCATTTACATTGGGATTCAACTGCATTAAAGAGAGGTAGAATATTATTTTGCATTGCCTACACACCGGTAAAACAGTCAAGATTCTTTGATGAAAGGAAAACTGAAAGAAAACAAAGAGCCAAAGTTATGCTTATGCACTGCAGGAACACAAGACTATATTAATGATGCCAGTTAACATACAATGCTAATAAGGCTGTAATGCAATTGTGTTTGTGTATTTCATTAGAAACAAAATGTTTAAAGGGAGAAAGAGGGTTTCTTACATCTCTGAATTCAACAATACCCAGTTCCCCCAGTTCACTGACACAGTTATACGCTGAGCCAGACTGAAGAAAGAGCTGCACTAGACACACTTCCTCACTACGGAACATCGACCCCATGATCTGAGAGAGACAGAGAGAGAGAGACACAGAGACAGATACAGACAGAGAGAGACACACACAGAGACAGACACAGACAGAGAGATAAGGGTTATAAAAGTGAACTGAGACAGTGAAAAACAAATGAAAGACATAAAAAAAAAGTAGCCATCAGCTGTGTGTGAATCTCTCATACATTCTAAACTGAGCGTGTGCCGACATGGTTAGAAAATCTTGCACATCAGTGGAGCCTCTGTCTACACCATCACAAATTAAGAACAAGCTATTGCCAGTGTCACTAACACTGCATCACTCAGTTCCCTCAGTGTCTTGGGGAAACCAAGTCATTGCCCAAATCACATGACCTCCATGAGCATTTGACAGACTGAGGAAAATCTAGTCTTAGTTTCTGATAATAACACCAACCTTCAACCTGGACCCTGACTCTATATCAATCTGGGTTAAGTAAACTTGGTTCTACAGAAACCCGTCTTTAAATATGTCTCTGGAGCACAATGCTATGAAGAAAATGTGATTTTTCTGATGAAATTCAACCCCCACCCCCTACCTCCCCACACCCCCCAGGTTGTCAGGCGGTGGAGTAAACAAATAAGAAAGCATATGCAAATGACCAGGGACTTTTGGTGTACAAAAGAAAAAGAGAGATCAGACACTATAAAAAAACAAAAACAAAAAAAAAACAACAAAAAACAGGAGATTACAAGAGTGAAACTCAAAAGATGAAACACAGAGATGTTTTTACAACCTCTGCACACTAAATTAACCCAAATGCCCAAATATTCACTCTACCCTAAGTATACAATATTTTTAATCCAGCAGCCTAAAGCAAAACAACTCAAAAAAAACTTTGCCAATAGCTTAAGGCCTAGATACATAAACCTCCATAACAACTTCAGACCCCAGACCTGCGCTTGACACTTCCATTTATTCATTTAGCAGACTAGACTTAAACGAAACCTCGGATCAGTTTTTTTATGGTCAAGAATCCCAATAAATCATTGAACCCATCAATGAGATACATTAGAAATTCAGCCTAAGCACCTAACAATACAACAGCTGTTGGTAACCGTTACGGTTGAATTTTCCTGTGTTTCTTTCATAATTTTGGACACTCTGCAAACAGCTTCCAAAATTGTAGCAATAGGGTGAGAGAAGTGATACTGCTTTTGACTGTCACACTTTAGTGTTGACATTATAGATGTGTACATTTCAGCAGGAAAATGGGGAAGGCCACTTCCTACTTTTTTGACAGAGCACAAGATTTTAGAACAACGGAATTTCCATCCTTGATGCGGCTAACCAAGTAAAGGGCAAGTATACCTGCGAAGGAGAAACCGAGACTCGTCTGTAATATTTCAAAACTTACATTAGATTAATTTTGTGAGCTTTCTCCTTTGAGTTTTAACTTTGACAGTCCTAATTCCTCTGCCACAAAAATTTTAAACAAAGACCTTGACTTTTACTGCAACGCAGGCCCACTGTCACGCACATTTCGCCCAGTTTAACGAATTGAAACCACAAACATCTGGCCACATGAGCAACAATAACGCACAGGTAGCCAATAACGCACAGGTAACCACCTTTACTGACTAACATTGACCTTCGCCTTTAAAAGTACTAAAAGTACAAATCTATTTGTCAGGGAAACAAAATAAAGAGCCTGTTGTTAACTTCTTCGTATGCTCAATACTGAAACCATTTGATTGTAATCTTTTGTGTTTCAACGGCCAAATAACAAGAGACCACCGAGATCCCAAACAATCGTAAACCCTCAAAGTCAACAAACTTACCTAACTTAAGGTTCAAACTTACCCGCAAATAGCAGAACACTAACACCTATGAGAGCAAGTCCGGCTCTTCCCAATAGTTCCCTCTCTAAGAACGGGGTCTGTCAAGTCCAGCAATTTTTCATAAGGCTTTAACATAGAAACGCATACAACAGCTCATTAGTAGAACTTCACTGCGACCACAGCCAGTCATCGCTCGCCGACTTCCCGTTTCTTTCCACGTCACGTTACTTCAGTCATTCACGTGATAATGGACGTTGAGACCATCTCTCTTCGACAAATAATTCATTTTATACCCGGGGTCCCAGGAAGATTTCTCCTCAGAAGTTATGTAACAGTAAAACCGTCAGGAACCGTTTACATACGCAATGCTATCCATGTAACATATTGATGAAAGTATTTGACACAATTTTCCGTTTTGGCTATTAGCCTGGGTACACGGTGCTGTTGCATTGCCTAACACCACGGTTTTCTCCTCGTCAAAAAGAAACATACTTCTCCCAAGTGATATTTCTTGCAGCAATTTACGAAACAAAACTTGAACAGAAAGATCGGTTAAATTGGTGGAAAATAGTGACACACGTATTACAAAACACTTAAATGTTTATTTAGGTCACATCAATACTGATAATTGCAATTTACAGATCCAGACATATTGTGTACTGGGATTAAAGGAAAGGAGGCTCATATATCCTTGTTTCAGCAGTTCTATGCAAATTAGACATGAGAAAAAGAAAGTACAGCTGATAACCTGAAATTCACATTTCATTAAAATGACTTGCCACAAAATATACACCAAAAAAAGAAATAGCAACTTGTTTCATTAGAGCATTTGTTAAGAGAGGGATATTAATGCAACTGTTCCCCCATAATTCATCCTGACAAGTTAATTCTCACTCAGTACTTTCAACAGCATTTATCTGGGTATACATGTGCGTGTGTGTGTGTGTGTGTGTGTGTGTGTGTGTATGTAGAGCGGGGTGGGGTGGGGGGGTCCTATGCACAGATTTCATGACTGGAGGAAAATTCAAGTTCTTGTTCTGTGAGCAAAGAAGCACATCACCACAATTTCCACCTTCCCACCACATGAATTCATAACAGAAGGGTCAACAAATCAATCATGCTGAATTTTCCGCTTCTCCTCTTCTGATCCTCCCACTCTCTTCTTGTCTTTCACTTTACAGGCTGTAAAACTTGAGGCTTCTGTCCATTCCTACAGAGGACAGGAACTGAGCATGCTCACCAAAGGCCACACCTGTCACAAGACCAGTATGATCTGCCAGGAGGAAAAGAGAGAAGGAACGGGGTAAAAAAAAAAAAAAAAAGACAAATGATTCATAACCTGTCATTCAGAATGACTTACAGACACATATGCTCTGTATGTGTGTGTGTGTGTGTGTGTGTGCAAGTTTAAGTTTGATTATGAATGCTCTGTGAGCATGTGTGTGTATCTACATTATGGTCTGTGAGTTTCTGTGTTCCTAACAGCCCATGTGGGTGTGAGACAGATTGTGTGTGTGTGTGTGCCATCACTACAGACAGCTAATACACAGAGCAGAAGTTATAGATGTTTCAGGCTTCAAAAAAATGAAGCTGAGGTAAGCTTAGGTTTCCTGGTCTGATAAGGAGGACCCTGTTTAATTACATGAAACTTTTTGATGAAAAGACATAACAGCCGTCTGCTAGACAATTTTTCACTGTTTACAGAATTTGCCTATTGAGACGCTCAAAAAAAAAATACAATGACACATCAGGTCCAGTATGAGGTGTGATGGCTGACAATTTCATTCACTAAAAATAGTACAGGTATGCGTCTTTGAGGTTGTTCTCATCAGCGAGACAGAGACTGTAATTGGAAGTGATGTAGGATAGTTACTTTTCTCACTGATAAGAGAGATTATTAATATGAAGCTGTGTGAGCGCTGTTTTTCATTGGTGAGACCAAGATTAAACATGAATAGGCCTGTGAGGGTTGTTTTTCTCACCGGTGAAGTTGAGGACTTCGGACCACTGTTTACATATGTAAACTCTGATGTCTGATCCACCCACAGCCAGGTATGTACCACTCTGATCAAACACCAGAGACTTCACCTGAGGAGAAGAAGCAGGATCTGTTAGTACCACAAACAACACGTTACTTTCACCTTTACTCAGTAACTCTACGACACAAAGGAAGTCCTTAAGAGGTCCGTTTTGAGCAGCCTCAAGCATGTTCTTAGAATAGTCTGACTGAACCTGCTGTTTTTAATTATGTGCACAGAAGCTGTGCAATATGTCACACTGATATATGTGTTTGTGTGTGTTGCACGTGTGTGTGTGTGTGTGTGTTGTGTGTGTGTGGTCATGCCTCATAGTCGCTGTCCAGGGTGATAGTCTTGAAGTTCTTCAGTTTTCTAAGATCCCACAGCTTCAGTGAGCTGTCCTGAGCTCCTGTAGAAATGAAAACACACAGAGAAATAGAGAGAGAGAGAGAGAGAGAGAGAGAGAGAGAGAAGAGACAGGGTTTGTGGAGAAAGACAAGTTAATAAAAACAGACACACACACACACACAAATCTGAGCCCAGACGAGACATTCTGAGAGTGCAGACAGTCGGGGTGACGCGGGGCTCACTGACCTGTAGCCAGGTAGTATCCGTTCTCAGAGAAGGCAATGGAGGTGACTGGGCCTGAATGGCCAGGGAAGTTTGCCACGTTTGTGCGTTCCTTCAGATCCCAAATCTTAATCTGAGAGTCTGCCGTGCCAGTGCCAAAAATCAAACCATCGGGGTGGAACTGCGCACATGTCAGCGCTGAGGGGAAACCAGGTAGAGAACCAAAAAAGGAAAAAGAAGAAAAAAGAAAAAAAGAAGAGGTTAGACAGACAGGAAGTTAGCAGAGATTTGAGTGAGGTTAAGTGGGTGGATAGGTAAAAGTGCATCTGTGTTTACTAAACTAAGTCCTTTTGGAAGTAGAACCACATACCACATCCAGCTGTCTCATCAGTGACTTTAGTCAGAACACGGCCTGTCTGGATGTCAGAGAAGGCCCAATACTGAGGAGAGGAACACAGGAGGGGGAGAGAGAGAGAGATGTACATATTTTAAAAAACCAAAAAAAAAAAACCACACTGTATCTGATAGCCATGACATTGTGTCACATGCTGTCCTCAAGTTTATAAAAGACCCAGACAAGGATGACATTGTAACGGTCATGGGAAACACAGTCTTTGACACTGTGGAAAGACTGATGGATCATCACTGGTGTCTTTTTTTACTTCCCCTCTGAGATCTTGATTGCTTGTAGTCAATATTACTTTATGGTATCTGGGTCACTTCAACATACAATGAACAAGTCTGTCTGTGTGTGTGTGTGTGTGTGTGTGTGTGTGTGTGTGTGTCTGTGTGTTACCTGGTCCTCAGAACAGCTGAGCAGGTAGTCTCCAGTAGCATGGAGAGAGAGGCCAGTCACCCCTGCCTCATGAGCTCGTACCACCTGAACACAGTTAGCTGCCGCCACAGACCACACACGGATAGTGCTGTCTGGAGATGCCGAAAACACCACCGACTGAGGAGAGGGAGAAGGAGAGAGGAATTGGGGGCGGGGGTTGTTGAATTGAGGTAAGCAGTTAGGCTGAGGCTTCATATGTTGTCACAGTTATTTAAGATGGACAGTAAATTTGGTTTGTGAGTGTGTGTGTGTGTGTACACACGCACGTGCATGCACGTCCGTGTCCATATATCGTCATGGTTACCTGAGATGGATGGTAGATGACAGAGGAGACTTTTTTGGTGTGACCTTTGAGAGTGGCCACAATCTGCTCCTCTCTGCGGTCAAACACGACCACGTTCTTATCCGCTCCGCCTAGACAAAGAGAGCACTGAAATGGTCATGGGTGCACAACTGACAGTAATGACCACTCAGCTGGAATGACCACGCCCGATGTGAAAAATAGGCTGGAAAAGAGAGAGGGGTGTATGTGCGTGTGTATGTGTGTGTGTGTATACCTGTGAGTACTTTGTTGGTGTCTGTAGGGCAGAGGTCCAAAGAAAGGATTCCAGGGACGCTGGCACTGTGAAGACCCTGTGAGAGAGAGAGACAGAGAGAGAAAGAGTAAGACACAGAAAGACACAAAGAGAAGAGTGAGGTGTCAGTACTGTAATATGCTCTTTCCCCATACAGTCATGCACACTCACAATCATACAGTAAAAATACTCACCACATGTGAAGCCATTTGGCGATATTTGCTGAGGTCTTCAGCTCTGACCAGCTCCTCCGGGACAGTCTTTCCTCTCTGTGGAATGAAGAAGAGCAAGAGAAAGCAGATCTGAGTAGACGAGAAAAACCTCTGGGTGTCTAAAATGTTCAAGACTATTCAAGTGCAAAGATAAATTGTCGCTAACAACCATCAATAACAACTGTACTAAACAAGAATGGATAAAACAAATGAATGATAAACCACCCATCTCTGACCTTCTTTCTCTCTGTCGTCAGCACCGTGGCCTTGTCTTGCAGCTGGAAGTGAGACAGCGCATAGGTTTAATATGATTAAAATCAGTAAGTGATACTAGTCAATAGATACTCCACACCCTGTAATGAAACTGAATGCATTCCAAAGCTATTTAATATACCAGAGCCTTTAAAATCCAAAACTCTTTAGACTGTGGCTATTTTTTTTTTATTGTTCTGGCTTTGTGCTACAGCGCTCTGGATTTGAAATAATTCCATGAGACTGGGAAGATTAAAGTGCAGACTGTCTGCTTTAATTCAAGGGTGTTTTCGTCCGAATCAGGTGACCCATTTAGAGCACATTTCTGTACGTGGTTCCCAGGACAAGTAGTTAACGAGCAGACAGCTGTGTCTGTTTCTGCTGTTAGTGGATGCATTAGAAGAGAGCTGTCGAAGTTGGATTCTAAGCTTTGTATTTGGCTTTGGGGACAACTGTTGTTTGGGTTGGACGACACAAGAGTCAAACATGTCTCAATACAAATGAAACTGGTTATCGTGAGGCAAAGTCAGAACAAATGAATCAGAAACACAAATTAACTGTTTGGTACATCATTACCAAGAAAGAATGCATAGATGCAAAACAAAAAACAACAACAACAACAAAAAATAAATATATATATATATATATATATATATGCTGCCGCAGTCTTAAGGCATTTGGAAATCACTGTAAATGTGATATTAATCACTGTGCGTTTTGAGCTGACGTACCTTCTGTATGATCTCAGGAGTCATTCCCACCTGCTCATTAACCTCCATAGGCTCTCCACCTGCACCCTGTGAGAGAGAGAGAGAGAGAGAGAGAGAGAGAGAGAGAGAGTGTGTGTGAGAGAGAGAATTTAAATATTTGCAGCCACAAATGACATTAAAACAATAAACTGAATGTACCGGATCTCGTTTTTACTTTACACCTGATATCTGATAGCTTTAGAATAATCACTGACCACGGCTGTGAGATGTGAGGCAGGAGCTGCCTGGGCGGCGACCAGTCCAGCTTGAGGCTTGAGCGTGGCCAAAGCTGTGTGGAGAAACGGAAGAGAAAGTCATTAGTCCCTGTGAGAGAAGCATCTCCGTATTCCTCTGTGTGTAATTTTCTCATACATACACATGCACCTAACCTACTTTAATTTCTCCCAGAATCTACAGAGAAATGAAAGTGTGATAGACATGTGTATGTATGAGAGGATCTGTGATTAAATTTGACAGTAATGACATTTTCTGATCCAAAGCTTAGGTTTTCTCTCCTCCGTCCAACGCCTTACAATACCATTCGACAGCATCAAATCTGACACAGAGTCAGTGTGAGTAACTTTATTAAATCAAGCACACAACCTGTGTATGTGTGTGTGTGTGTCTCTTACCTTCTCTGGCCGCAGTGACTTCTTTAGTGAGCCGAGCGATGACCCTGCAGGCTGCATCATGCTGGTACAGAGCATGAGAGAGCTCCTGACGAGTGGTCTGCAGCTGCTGGCGCAAAGTGAAACTATGCAACATCACCGCGTCCTGAAAGAAAGAGAGAGAGGGCGAGAGAAGGAATTTTAAGACTTGGACAAACATTGTGAACTCCTGGTGTCCAGCCATACTACTACTACCTAAACAACAAGAGAATTGTTGGTTACTGAAATTTCCTCTCACTGTTAGTGTCCACTGTATGTGTTCAAATAGCCCCCCTTTTGTTCCTCATCACTTACCCATTCATCCTGAAGAGATTTGAGAATAGCAGGGATACTGGTGGCAGAGGGAGCTTTGGGCCGAATGGGGTGAGAGACTACAAGTGAAGAGATCCCAAAAAAGTATTAATGCAATGTGATCTTTTTTCCTAAACCAGATGCAGAATCAGAACAGTGATTTTACAGAGAATATTATGACACTGTCGTTAAGATGAATTAACTGCCGACTTATTTCACAGAATCCTGCAAGACTATAGATTTTCAAACAGTGCTTGGAACTTCTTGTAGGAACGTTATTTTATGTAATCGGGGTTTTCTACTCACCTTTGATGTCGATAAGTTGTTCCTCGGAGAGCGGCTGCCCATTGATGGGATCTGCTCCGTTCTCCGCAATGTACTTCTCGATCAAGCGGCGCTCGAACACTTGGTTGGAGACTGGAGATACGCACGGATGCTCAGGAACCTCATTAGAGACTAATAGGAGAGAGCGGGTGAACATTCAAAGTACACAACCAACATAACATTATACAAACATACTTTCACAGTTTTACTAAATTAATACCGCTCCCGTTTTATGCACAATTTGTTTGCCCGCTATTCTATAGTTCCTGCTCGCTAAGTTACTGATACACATTGCCTCGAAGGGCTGAAACTCTCTATCTGATAAAACGAACGATGTTATTTACTGTAGACTTGTCGAGACGGCACAGTTAGCGAAACTGCGAAATTTAAAAGCAAAACATGAACTACTACTAGAATGAGTTTAGCAACTTAGCTTGCTATGAAAGTTAGGAAAAAATAACTGAGTTTGTGACTTACTTGCACAAATCAAAGACATCTTCTTGCCTCCGTTAACACCCCAGATATCTTATTTGTATAGTTTAAATTTGCACAAGCAAATCGCAAACGTTAGTGATATTTGGAATTTATTCAACTTCGTGCGTCTCTCTTCAGTGCACGCGTTTGGTTCAGTTGAATGCTGTTGCATTGTGGGATGGTAGGTCCTCCAAGACCTGAATTGAATAAAACTTTCTGTTGCATTACCGCCACCTACTGACTTAAAAGAACTCTGCAGTGAAACGTTTAACCAAATGACAAATTCCTCCAGACTGACGAACCCTATTAAATCATGGAGGATTTCGTCTCCATGTGATCCACATCCGTGTCACAAGCTCTCATTAAGTCTAGTCAGTGTTACATCGCGCTGCCCCCGAATTTGTCCTCCTCTAATCTGTTTTCAGTTGAAGAGTTACCTAAAGTAAGAAAAATATGAAATTCATATTGCTTCTTTAAACAAACTGACTGTCAACTGATTACCAGGTGAAATAATAATAATAATAATAATAATAATAATAATAATAATAATAATAATAACAACAACAACAACAACTTGTGTACACATAGATGAAGAACATAACAGGGACTTGATTATTTTCTGACATTTTATTAACTCCAAACATGATTACTGCTTACTGCTGCCTCAGCTGTCAGAGTGAAAAGCATTACTGATATGCGTATGAAAGAATACACATACGCACACCCACCCTTGTTTTGTAGTGTGATTGGAGTCTACCACAGAACAGAGGATAACTGTCAAGTTTAAAATAGTGACTCAAAGTTCTCAAAAAGATGGATAGCCCGTTCCAGTCTATTTTTATATAAGTTTAGCAGCATACAAATAATTCAGTTATATTATTTTCCTCAATGAAATGCAAATTATGTTACAACTCAAAATTAGCTGCCATATTAGCTGCATGTTAAAAATAAGTAGCAGTTGACTTAAACACACACACACACACACACACACACACACACACGCACACACACACACACAAACACACAAAGAGAAAAAGAAGGAGCATCTCTCCCTGGATTGGAAAACTACACAAACAATAAAATCATAACAACAGTTAAAATTTGATTAAATAGTGGTTATTGTGACAATTAGTTCATGAAATATTAAATATCTGTTAGAGAACCTTGCAGTTTCTTTTACAGCATTTCCTTCACACAATATCTCCAAACATTAGTTTCTGGTCCAAGCTTCAGTCATATTCTATTGCTTTTATCCCTACATCATAGAGTAACATTATTTCATCATAAAAAAATATTCCAGCTGTTATAAATGCACAATATTTATAATACACACTGATTCCACACTTTAAAAGGATAACAGCAGGGTTTCAAAGTTGAGAGGTAGTCACATACAGCTTTCTGAGGTGCAAAACACAAAAGGAATGGACAGACACTCACTGTTTGTATCAATTATTCACCTGTCTCATGGAGCCAGCTGTTAATTCTGTGGTCAGTTTTGTGGGCCTGGCTGCCACAGACAGCACACTCATTTTAGGGTAAGTGTTGTATCTGAGAAGGAGGGACTCAAATCAAATAAAAACACAAGCATAGGCTTTCACGTTATTCAGCTATCAGTGAATAGTTAAGTGTCACAATTCAATATCTGGCCACATGAGGCTGGGCTTTCATCGATCCAACACAGCCAGGACATATGTGTTTGTGTTTGTGTGTGTGTGTGTGTGTGTGTGTTATAAAAGATAAAAAAGTCGAAAAAAGTCATAACCTTACTCACCTGCTTGCATTTCTGTCTCTCTCTTATTCCCTCACTCCTGTAAAGCCAGCTATGCCCTCTTTCTATCCCCAACAGTTTCTCTCTCTCTCTCTCTCTCTCTCTCGCATGCACGCACGCACGCAAACAAACTCTTGTACCTTCATTCTCACTATTGCTTATTTCACCGTTTTTTTCATTTGAGGAAGTTCAGTTTGTTGGAGGTATAGACAGTGCAGATGTCTGATGTGTCTGTGTCCAAGGGCAAGGTGGAGAAGAAGTCCTTTTCTTTTCCTGCTTTCTTTGCACCTGCTTTATTCTCCATCTTAAACTGAGCACAGGACTCTGAGGAGCGGAGACAGTCTGAGGCTTCGGAAAGCGAGAATGATACCTTCTCCTCAGAAGCAGCCTTTGTGATGAAAGGAAAAGAGTAAAAAGGAGGAAATAATGATTAAGAATGAATGGATGAGAGACACAGAGAATATAGTGTATCTGAAGATCATATGTTTTTGAGTTGATCAAACATGTGGTTGCAACATTTGTAAATACTCTCGATACCTTGTGTGTGTGTGTGTGTGTGTGTTTGACTGAATATTTGTGTATATATGCAAGAGACAAGACATGACCATATGAGCAGTCTACCTCATCAACAATGCTGTGACTGACAGCTGAGTTTCTCCTGACTCCACCTTCTTTCTCTGGCCCTCTTACCGGTAAAGAGAGTTTACTTTGCGAATTTTCAGTGATAGGAGTATAGGCCTAAACAACACAGACAAAACACACACACACACACACACACACACACACACAACATCATATTACACCAGTGCAACAGCAACTGACTGCTGTGCCTGTCAGAGTTTAAAATGAGAACATGTTCACTAATGGAGTCATACAGTGTGTGACGGGCTGGAGAGCCATTTTGATCTGCCACTGCGTGGAGAACTGGAATAATTCACAATGTCGTGACAATCCTGAGGAAACAAAACAGCAGAAGTCATAGCATAACATGAAAACATGAAAACTGACCACTTTAACAGAGTCAGAGAACAGTTCACAGAGCGTTGTATAGAAGGCCACTTGAAGTAAGAATCTGACGCACGCACGCGCCACACCAACCTGAACAAGTATTCTGGGTCTGTTAACACTGGGAGTGTTGTCGCGGTCCCTTAGGCCACTGAATATTTTGTTAATGCTGCAGCTTGGGTATCTCTTCATGAAGAGAATAAAACCAGCCAGCGAAGCAAACATCCCTGACGGTACAGTAATTGACTTTATTACAGCCCGCCACCTGATGTGTTTATCTACAGACAGGGACAATGAGAGAGAGAGGGAGAGAGAGAGAGAACAATAAAAAGAGGGACAGAAAGGCAGAGAGAGAGAGAGAGAGAGACTCACAAGGAGGAATTGAGGAGAGAAAGAAAGAAACGGAGCCAAAATTTTAAGGACATTCGCCGTATACATTGTGATCTAGTGATGTGTAAAGAAAACTTAAATGAAACTGTGCTGAAAAAACAAGACACATATCTTACATTTCAGCTGATGCTGTGCCAATAAAAACATTATTTAATTAAGACCTGCGGCAGGTTGACCTCTCACCCTTTACTCTAAGCAGTGTACTGGACACCAGAGTCCCCTCTCCATCATACAGATCATAAGTCCCATCATCCTTTTCACTCAGCATGGCAATGATGACAAAGGTCCCTGTGCTGTTTCTCTCCAGAGAGAGTCGGCCCTGGTAGAGCGGGTCATCCTCCACAATGTATCCGTTCTGGAGCAGGACAGAGGAGTGGAATGGAGAAGAGGACGAAGGCTTGAACAGAAGTCGAGCTCGGCCCACCGGCACAAACAGCATCAGGAACAGAGACTCCTTACTAAAGAGAGTGAGATTAAAGGAGTGGGCTGAATGAGGGGATGGACAGAGAAAAGAAAAAGTAAGAGAGGGAGGAAAAACGTTAGCAGGAGATAGAAAGAGATAGAAATGCACAGAAGGGATCGTGGCAAGGAGAATTTGAGATTGAGGTGGGGAGGAAGAAGAAGATTTACTGACTATGCAGGTAGCGGTTGAGTAAATGTTGTGGTTCTTTTCTCTCTCACTCTCTCTCTCACCTGTAACAACAAGGCTGGCTCTGGAAAGGACTTTGCCGTCGCTGTCTTTAATGGTATAGTTGCCCTGGTCAATTGGTAGAAGGCCGTCTGTGACCCAGTAGCCATCCTTAACCTGCCCCCTTCCTCTCTCATTACCCTCAGGGTCTGTGTGGTTCCACAGAACCAGTGGAGAGAATGGAGCGAGAGAGGGAGATAAAGAAGGCGAGGGAGTGAGAAAATGAGAGAAAGGAGGAGATTTCAGAGGGTAGAATTCTAGTATCGTTCCTTCTTTGGGAATGTTCAGCTTCAGGGTTTCTCCATAATGCCGTTTTATCTTCCTGATGCATTCTGAAAGCACAGGAGAGAAAAGAAAAAATAGAGAAAGAAGGATGAGTGAGGAGGAAGAAAAGGAGGAAAGAAAGCTTGAAATGATTAAATAATCACACTGATTTGGGAAGTGCATTATCAAAACACACACACAGGCACACACGCACACACATGCAAATATCTAAAGTAATCAGATATTACACAGCAAAGTACTTAACGGTATAGTGTTAAGTGTTCATTTTTCATAGAGAGGTGTTAGTGTTTGACGTAAGACAGACTCAGACATTAGTTTCGCCAGAGCATTGTCACCGGGTCACGTACCTGAGACAGTGAGCTGGATGGTCTCATATGTGAAGCCAGTGCTGAAAGACTTGATGGCGTAGAGCCCCTGATCCGCATGTGTCACCTCTCTGACCAGCAGAGTCATGTCCCTCATCCACTCATACCGCTGATCCTTCAACTGCACACACACACACACACACACACACCGCAGAAAGACACGCTCCTATATTAATAGTCAAAACACTCAGTACATACAGGTAGCGCATGAAACTCACCCACTTCAGCACTAACCCACATGCACATTCTCCCACCCTCTCTCTCTCTCTCTTTCTCTCTCACACACACACATACATGCACTCTGTCTCTGTCTCTCTCTCTCTCACATCATTGTTTTCCAGTAGCACTCTTCTTGGTCCTTTAGGTGAACTTGGAGTGAAGGTCACGGCCCTTGATCTTGAGTACACAGGTACCCTGAAATCCCTTCCAGCACAAACAACTTGATGATCCTCATTCCAGCCTAGAAGAGAAAAAGTAAAAAGATGAGTACAGGAAGAGAATGAGAGAAGGAAATAGAGTGACTAAAGCAGAGAATATCTAGGAGATGGATCATGGAACAAAAAAACAAACAAACATGACTTCATACAGCTTAAAAGATCAAATGAGAAGAGGTAAAGCAAGAGAGAAAGAAAGCCAAAGAGCCAAAATGTAATGAGAATAAAACAATTTGTACAGAATGTGTCAATCTTGAATATGTGGTACAAAAAAAAAACATTTCAAACAACAATTTTACCTGAAGGAAAACCTGAAGAATAACAGAGACAACGAGAAAAAGAGAATGAACAGAGGGGCTGTTAAAGCTAAGACAAGTATCATCAGCCCTATATGACCAGTTTTCATATCCACGTGAAGTCGGGTGAAAACAACCCTTACCTAGACACACAGGGCCCCAAAACAGCATCAGGAAAAGCAGGATCATTGTCTAAAGGGGAAAAGCATTTGTTTGCTTTAACGTGAAAAATCATAGTATTATTACGCAAAGTCTCTCTCATGGGGACCTCGGGTATAGGTATTCAGACACCACTGTTTGTTTCACATTGTCATACTTCATTTGCGTGTGTTTCACTTAGTGAGGAAACTGGTGCTCCTTCAATTCGTGAGATAAATACATGTTCGTTTTACAAGAACAAGCCAGGGAAAAGGAACTGCAAGGAGTCAAAAAATATTGTCTGTATTTATGCATGGGTATGACATGTTATAGGAGTGATATACTGAACTCTTGAGTTTAGAATAACAATAAAATTGATTTCGAAAACACTCAATATTTCACTAAACTAGTAAGGAAAAAACTTACGTGCAGATATTAAGGTAGCACAAAACCAAACGCTGAAATCGCTGAAGGTCGACAGTAGTTGCATATGTGTTTAGATCGGACCTGACGGAGACAGATTTGCCATGTTTAGCTGTCCGTTCATTTGTTGTGCTGGCTTGCGCAGGGCGTGTCCTACGTCGGTCTATACGCTGATGCTTGACGTACTGTAGCAATGCGTGCTACGAAAACAAAGGGGTGGGCCACAGTAGAAATGGCCATGGTAGGTTAACATATTACGGCTTCCTTAAAATTGTTTTTTTGTGTGTTTAATCATCGAACACTGTCTAAATTACTTGAAGAAATTTTGTCTTAACTGTCTCGGAGTCCTGGATTTATGACAGACAAACTGAACTATCGAACTGAATTGACGAATTGAGGTCGTTACTCAATGTTGACGTTCCGGGGCATATATTATTTGATCAGACGAACTATTATCTAACGTTCGCTGGTTCTCGACATATTTTCTTAGTTATCCGCACAAACCAGTGAAAAGAAGAAAGCTCCCTGCGTAAAAAGAACGGATTCGCTCCGAAACGAAAGGGTTATTGGTGGGAGGGGTCCTATCTCTGCAGCATGCACAACTTAAAACTGGTTTGAGCAATGTGACAATTCATCCTGAGTCCATGATACGTTACAATTTGTGGATGACTGACGATGCTTCTTTGTATATTCTTTGTAGATCATGCTACAATGGCTGGTGCTGTGCGTCCTGCTTTGTGGGGGTAAGTAACCTGCTAAAACAAAACTAATAGTTAATAAGTTTGTTCAATATGAAGGTGGGTCCTAAAACCCATGCTCTGCTCACGCCTCTGTAATTCCCAAGTCATTTTCCGAAGTAAGACTTTCAGGACGTTGTCTTTGTTTGATAGTTCAGATGCAGCGAAAGTACCCGAGATGATCGTGTTTAGACAAGCACGTCCTATGATTTCAGGACAAAATGTTCCGTTCTAACTAAGAGCTAACTTGACGTTTTCTAAGCAACGGCTCATTTATATATGTAGCCTAATTCATGATAACGTCAAATAATTATAGAGATACATGTGCTTGCGCAGAAAATGATGATGGTGTATACAGACATTGTATTAATACGGACATTATATTAATCATAGCCTACGATGGTTAGGGTTGGTAAAATGGTTCGACCCATGAAGTGAAATATGTGAAATACGATCGCTCAGGCACAAGACGTGTCCCGTTATATGTTTCCATGTCCTGTGGGTATATTTCACAATTTTAAAAACTGCCCTCACGCGACAAATTAACTGATTGCAAACTCTTCACCATGACGTAGGAAAACGCTTATCAAAACTAGAGAATCGTGGGGCATCCTCTTAAAACATGAAAACTTACTGATGAGGTGGACTAATAATGAAGTTGAACATGGATAGTGTGCAGAGAGAAAAAAAAACACAGACACACACACCTAATGGAAAATCTCTCTCTCTCTCCTCTTTTTTACACTCTGTTTCATGTACTTTAGAATTGTTCCTGGAAGGTGAGTTGCGTTTCCCATGAAGAGGACTTACGGTTGCTTTGAGGTTTGATGTAAATACGGTGTGACGTAACATATGAAAACCACTGGTGGAAATGCTGCTTAATGACCTCTGAAAGGGCCAAGTTAGGTTGAGCATCTTAATGTTGCAACCTGTGAGCATAAGGAAGACAGTTGTAGATATTTTTTCAGCAGGTTTTTTTTATGTGAAAATATTGTATTTCTGTCCTCTGTTGTATAAAATACACGTTAAATATTGTCTTCTCTGTCTCTTTGCCTCCCCCCTCTTATCCACAGTTAGGGCTAAGACTGTATGCTACGGTGATGAGTTCAAAATCTCCTCAGACTTCTATTTGTATAACCGCATATACTTCACCCCAAACAAACCTGGAGCTGACAGGATCCTGCTATTAAATGAAACTGAGGTACCTGGGTGTGCATGGAAAAACAAAATGATTTTTTTTTCTGCTTTGGCATATTACAAATGATATGTGTATGTGTTCAGGTGTATGACCCTCATTACGAGTTGAGAGGCTCAAAACTCGTCATTCGAGCAGTGAAAGAACGGGATGAAGGGACATACTACATGGAGTATTTGAACCAGAAGCTTTTTCAATTTTCCATCGAACTAAAAATCAGAGGTGAGAGGAAATTAACCCTAATCATCCCCTTAGAGCCCATGTAAACCTCAAAATTAAAGGGGTTTTTTTTGGTCCTCTGAAAATGAACATTAACAAATTGTTATGGTGTTCTTCAATTTCCGTAACTGGGTTTGTGAGAAATAGAAATAAATGCTTAAATATGAATGAAGGAAAAGGTTATTGTTTGGGTGATTCCTTACATTTTTACACTGATTTGCATTCAAAAGGCCCAGCTTAGCAAACTGGAGGTGCAGTGTTGGTTTGTGGCTGTACTGGTTTTAGCACTGGGTTGATAGGCGAAGCGCGTTGCTATGTTGAGCAGTGTGTTTGTGTGTGTGTTCATGTTGCAGACTGTCTTCTCAACTGTGACTGGATTGTGGAATGTGTATATCGCTATTTTAAGTGCTTCTTGTGACATAAAGTGTGGCTGAGTGTGTACCTATAGATTATGTAATGTACTTCTTCTGTAATCAGAAGTACAGGGTGGTGTAGCTTTTGTTTGTAGATTGCGTATGCATATAGGATGTGATTAATACGTATGTTATAACATACGTATGGTATGTTATGCATATCACAAGTTTTAACTGTATTCCATAGTACCAGCGTAAGAGCTTACTGCTCAGTCAACACTGGGGCAGTGATGGGACCTCTCCCCACCCGATTACCATGGGGTATTTTTGCACACCGGTTCAAACATTGAAGAAATTACAAACATATAATATTTCAAAGTATATGTCAGCATATAAGAAATGCAATGCAATGATGCCGCCCAGAGAGAGAGAGAAAAAAGAAAAAACCTGAAGGGAAAGTGGAACAGAACTGTAACCCAATTTGTAAAAGTACTTAGAATAGTAGCAGTGTAAGTAAGTACCCAGATGGTCATAAGTCTCTGTTACTACCAATTTTCCAGTGTTTCACTTGCTCTCTTTCTCCCCCATTCTGCCTTTTAGACTGCTCTAACAAAAGGTCTTTGACTTACGGAAATTCCTTCAGAATTTCTTTGCCATCTCGGAGCATGAGCCTAGAGTTCTCCTCTCGCTCTGGTTCTCCTGTTGAGCTGTGGAGCAGGACGAGGCATCAGCCGAGTAGGGGAGCACTCCGGAACCAACAGTGGATTCTTGACAGTGTGACATCAGCTGACCAGGGCCACTACACAGTCTGGGACCGTGATGGGAGGATGGTGTCCAGAACTCATCTGGAAGTTGTTGGTAAGAGAGAGAGAGAGAGAAAGACGATACAGACAATGTAAAAGCTCAAAGATGGATGGAGAAAGCTATAGAAGGACCTAAAATGGTGAAAATAGGGACATATATAAAGAGAGAACAGGTTAGACACACTAGGTGATTTGTTATTTTTTAATGGGGGGGATGGCCCAGTGGTCAACAGAGGAGATGGCCCAATGGTCAACAGAGGAGATGGCCCAATGGTCGCTGACACTACGCCATAGAGTATATAGGGGGATGGCAGGTTAACAAGGGGGATGCATTTTGGACATTTTGCTAACAAGGGGGGTGGCATCCCCCCTCATCCCCTACAAATCGCTTACTGATTATACATAAGTAGAACCTAAAATCAACTTATAATTTTTCTGCCTTTCTCTCTCTTTCTCTCTCTCTCTCTCTCTCTCTCTCTCTCTCTCTCTCTCTCTCTCTCTCTCTCTCTCTCTCTCTGTAGCGGAGGACATTGAGCTCACAGCTGAGGTGAACAGTGAGATAACCATCCAAATAACACGGGATCCATCTGAGACTGATATTGTCCTGCTCAGGGAGGGAGAGAGAGATATGCTTGTGTTTCAAAAGGGTTACATGCCTTATGAGGCGAAGAAGTTCTTCCCAGGTGGCTATAATCTGGATAACTACTGGCCCTCCATGTCCTATTTTGAGTTATGGGACCTCCAAACCCAACATTCTGGAATCTACGAAGTTCGCGACTCCACAGGACATGTTGTGCGCCGAATAGATCTCAAAGTGATTGGTCAGTGGCCTGCTTTTATTTATGCCCACAGTAGCACACTCCTTGAATCTTATTGGCTTATTTCAAATTTAGTTAGTATCTCTTAGAGACTTTTTGCTTCCTTGTCCTCTTTTGTAATGCATCTTCTTCATGAAACATATTCTCTCTCTCTCTCTCTCTCTCTCCCTCTCTCTCTCTCTCTCTCTCTCTCTCTCGATAGATAGCAACACTGCCAAATACATCATGATTCCCTTTATTGTCATCTTCCTTGCCATTGTACTGTGTTGCCTTTGTAAAAAGAAGTGCTGTAAAAAGCAAAGAAAGCCGTCCACCCCCTCAGAAACTCCAGCTCCGCCTGCTGACCCTGCACATCGTGTTTACTACCACGTGAGGCTTCTGATTTACACATGCCAATCTATACACAAATACAAGTCCATTCACTGATAGCCAGCATGCAGGTCAGAGATTCAGAGTTTCTTTTATTCAGACTGGGCCTTAGTAGCTCATTTAAAAAAAAAGAAGAAGTAGAAAAAAAGAAAAGCTTGTCCTCTGGTTAAAACTAATGGGGAAAGATAAATTTCATTTGTGGTTGTTGATTAGGTTTACGGTAATGTTCATGTTTTCTGTTAGTGAATATGAAGAATGGGATGTTATCGATGGTGATATGTATTTAATTTGTTTGGGTATGTTTAATTTGTAGGATCCTGCTATTGTGTCACCTCCAGGATACTCCAGTCAGCCATCAGCTACAGGCTCAAGCACCACCTGGGGTTACACTCCTATTGTGTGTTTACTAGCTCACTCTCTTTGGTTTGGTTTTGTTTGGTTTTGTTTTGTTTCCATTTTCATCTTAATCCACACACTTTGTCACACCCTTGTTCTTAATTATATAAATATCATTTTAGGTTTCCACACTTCAGAAAAATGAGTCGAGCGAGATTGTGACGACAGCTTGTGTAGTACCACCACAGCCTGAGGTATGTAACAACAGTCAGACAGACACACACACACACACACACATAAAAACAACAGTCAAACAATGCTCAGAAACATTCTTTTACACTCACACTACAACCCTCATTCTCTCTTTTTTTATTTTATTGTTCTCCCAGGTGTCGGATGCAGAGACAAAAGCTGCACCCACATTCTCTCTGGACACAGACTGTTTACACGTGTCTGATCCAGGCAGCCAGTTTAAACCTCGGGGGGGTGTTCAATACGGAGACTCTTTCCCCCTCAGTTCAGACACAGCCATCGAGCATGTCTACAATTCTGATAAACTCAATTTCCTCTAGCGCTAATGTGTGTCATGTTCTCGTTGCTCTGGTGAGAATCACAGTGCGAATCTCAGATTTCTCTAAAGGAGATTGTCTGGGCCCAGAACTGGATCAGAAACCTTTGACTTGTCTCCATGTTTCAAGTGTGAATACATATATGCTTATCTGTATCTTAACTGAATATGGAAATTGAAGGCCATAGAATAGTCAATTGCAAAGTGATGAGGTATGTCAGAAGTTATCCATAAGATCCAAAACCGGACTAAGTGGGTTTTATCAGACGTGGTTTCATTTTGGTTTATGACCAAATCTACCGATTTGATTCAAAGCCATAAAACTTTAGATCACATCCCAGTGGGAAGTCAGACTCTGTGCATTTGATTCAAAGCCATAAAACTTTAGATCACATCCCAGTGGGAAGTCAGACTCTGTGCATTTTTTTGTCATATCTTGTGGGTAATCTTCAGCTCTAATGTACAATTGTCCAGTCCTTACCTTTATTGCCTATAATTTTGTTTTTGAGTTGGGTTATTCTTATATATATATATATATATATATATATAATTTTTATATGTGGACTGAATATGTGTCTCTTAGGTTTTCTCAATTTTAATAACTTAAGCTCACTTCATATCTGGGAGTATTATCACTCTTGACACTACAGGAGCTCTACAAATACTCTTTTTGCTAATATGGATTTTAATGGCTTTCTTTCTGATTTTTTTTTCTACTGGCGCCTAGTTGTTGTTGTTTTTTTTTTTGTTTTTTTTTAAGCATTTGAAATGCAAAACCTCATTAAATCAGAGCAGCTGACAGGATAGTAATTTGGTTTTAATTAGTGGTTAGTGGCATAGTATGGGTTTGCTGTCTTGTCATAAGATGTAGTTAGAATGATTTATGGTGAATGAAACATACTTTACTTGTGATTTTATGAACTGTTGTTCTTTTATCCAACCCTTCCCTGGGCCATATATTGTTACTATATATAATATAACATATAACTAATAAGTAGACACAACTCACCTAAGTAAATGTAGCTCTGTCTTGTTGCCTGACATGTCTTTCCACGTAAATGTGCCTAACCTCTACTTACCTCCTGATCACTGGTGACCATTAACCACTGAGGGCCTTAAATTTTCCAAAAACGTTTCATTCTACCGAAATATGAACTTCACACTGTGTGGACTTTTTATTCAGCAGTAATTTTTTTTATTTCATTCACTTTATTCAACAGTATTATGTCTGGTGATGCTGTGCTCCATTTATGTTATGTTTTTATCATTAAAAACGTGTATATGAATTTTATGGATATGAATTCAGGTACATTGTATGCTTTGGAATGGTCTGACTATGACCTTGTTTTCTTTGAGTTGTTTTGTCAGATAATGAGGAGTCAGGTCTTGGAGGTTTCCTTTGGTCAGGCTGACATTCTTTAACTCTTTTTGTTCACATCAGGAGACAAGGGAACAGGACACTGCTTCTATCTCAGTAACTGTTCTGAATATACTCACTGCCCTTAATATTCCTCAGGAGCTCTGCTGATAAATGTGGACCAGGTTAAAAAACACCAGCTCTCTTAGGGACTGACGATATCTGTCAACTGTTTTTACTCTTGTGTACTTCATGTTCACTGGAATGCCTGACTTTTGTGTACTACATTGTTCTCAGAAAGTACCTTAATGCCTCTGACTCAGAGAAACTGTAAAGTCTAAATACTATTTCCACACAGATTGTGTTTGAATGTGTTCTCATTTATCTCTGTAAAATTACACATTCATCATGTTTGATGTAAATCAGATTTTTCACTGCCTTATATGGTCAAACTACTAACCTCCTAACACTGATTATGTGTTGATGATAACCAAAGCCCATTGAGAATACTATTGTGTGGTTGCATAATTGATTTGATATCAATGGTCTCACATGTGTGTATTGTAAGCCAAAATAAATTAAAAAAAGGACTATTTACAAGGTGTTTCCTCAGTGCTGTTTTCAGCAAACATTACAAAAAAAAAAATTGATGGGCCTTTCAAGCAAAACATCATCTCACATCAAAGTCAAATGCTGATGTGAATCATTGCCACAGCAGAGGCGAGCAGTTTGCTTTTCGTTACTAGGAAACAAGGTTGCCATGGCGTCTTTGTGTTCATCCACAGAAGTCATGTATCAGCATCAGCGCTACTCGCCTCGCATTCTGTTCATATAAAAAAAATTTCAACCAGTTACAACTTCCAACTCTGAGATGATTTTTTCCAGCCTATAAGCCTTGTTGTTGTCGCTGATAGCTATCTAACAGACAGCAAAAAGTTTATCTTGATACTAAAACAAAACTTGATGTGCAGGTTGAAAAGAAGGAGTGTTAAGTATGTGTCAATCTGTTGCTTAGGCCCAATATCAGTCCAGTTGAGTTCCCAGCCTCCTACGTTCCCCCAATTCTGCTTGAAGTAATCCTTTTTTACAGAAGTGCACAAATGAAAAAGCCATCTACTGTTTTCTGTTCACAGATTTCCAGTGTTCACATATTTTACCTGGATAATTATATGGTCCATTAACAATTTTGGGGTTTTTTTCTGTACATTTAGATGTATACATATGTACAACATGGAGTCACCAAGCAGAAGCAGAGGAGGGACTTGCAGTGTCTGAACAAGAATTGAGAATGTTCAAGCCATATTCACACAAAACAGAGGGGGGAGAGAGGAAGAGAGAGAGAGTAAGAGTGCAGAGCTGAGGTTTTCCAAAATCAATAATTTCATAGCAAACAGTACCCAAAGACCATTTTTATTGAAGTAAAATAAAATACACACACAGAGCGACCACTTTGTCTCTGCTATCAGTCCTTTTCATCGCTCCTCTATAACAATCACACTCATTACACCTTAGTCTCTCTTCTTCTCCATCAGTTTGATCCGCCCTTCCAGGCTGCTTAGCCGGTTCTCCAGACAGGCCGACTCCTTTCCGCCTGTGCTGGCCGTGACGACGCTCAACACAGCGTAGCCAATCACCAACAATGCCAGCCGTGCTGCCGTGGTATCCGTGGAGGTGGACGGGTCACTGACAATCCGCATGAAGAGCCACAACGCCACGGCACCCTTTAAGAGCCAGAACACTCTCCGTAGCAATGCCACAGCAACGCGCAGCACTATTGACAGCAACCAGTAACCGATCAGAGCCAGCAAAGCCCACTTGGCTACCCAAGACACGCCCTCTGGGGTGAAATGCGGGAAGGGTAGTTTGGCTGGACAAGCAGAAGCATGGGGAAAGGGGGGAGGGGGGGGAGAGAGAAAGGAGGAAAAAAAGAGAGTTTATGGTTGAGACTTGTTGGAAGATGAACACAGTAGTTTTTTATTTCTGTGGTGGCTTCCTCCCCAGGCTAAACCCCTTGGTATTAAGAACAAATTGTCGCTGTAATCAAAATAGCACTGTAAATCTATTCAGTTGCACAATACACTGTAACACTGGATACATACACACACACACACCTGCACTCACACATACACACGGGGCGTCATTCTCTCAGAGGGAGTGTCAGTTATTAAGGCAGTTGAAGCTGTTGCCTGCGGTAATAACAGCATACCTGAACTCTTGTTGTGCAACAACAGACCGTGAGAGTGAGAACTATGCACTTATATTGTCAGATATGTACCCACTTTGTCTATCTCACGAGGACATGAGCTCTCTGTCGCCCTCATGTATCACAAAAAAAGAACAAACAGCAAAATCCCTCCCTTTCTGTCATTAACTTTTAATGGACGTGCTTTCTTGAGTTTTCTAAAAATTTACACATCACTTTGGTGCAAAACATGAAAAAGCACTACAAATATCTCAGCAGAAAATCATTCATGCTCTGCTTAAACGTCACACGGGTACTTTAGCGTTTTAACTAGGTCTTCAGTTTCTAATAGAACAATCAGCATTTGATCAAAGGTCTGCAAACAATTATACTTTTAATTGTAATTACAAATCATATTTACAGATAGGGTGACTGCAATTTGGAACTCACTACAAGTGAGCAACAACTGTTAAAAGATTAAAGTACAGAATATGCAGAGCAGGTCCACTACTCACCATCCACTCCTGTGGCTCTAAGAATCTCAGAGACATATGCAGCAATGACATTGAGTCCACTGGCAGCCCCCTCGGCCACAAACCTCAGTAACATTTCGACAAACTATTCAGAGAGAGAGAGGGAGGGAGAGAGAGAGAATGCAAATGATTCAACGGGAATTGACTTTCCAGTATGGAATGCATGTCTGAGCAAAGGATTCTGAAAGATGTGGTTGTTATCTGACTTGACTTCAGATAAGGTGAGCAATAGTTTCAAACCTTTAAAGATCATTAACCCTGCTATCTTTGAATGCTCTTCTGGTACACACTATACACATGATTTAATTAGACTACATAGATAGCCTTCATGAATACAGCTCAATCAAACTCATTAAAGGACATATCTGTATATAACAGTCACAGAAATAACTGCGTGATTGAGTGGTAGAAACTAGTGAAGGAATTAAGTCCCTCATTTATTGTGTGTGTGTGTGTGATGTGCTAAACTGCCATAAAAATTTCTGCTGACACAAAGCAGAGACTGTTAACACTGACATACACTAATGTGTGTGTTTGTACAAGTGACAGCTGGACACCCCCCCCCCCCCCCCCCTCCCTCCTCCAAATGTGTTCAGATGTAGACTCTTTTACACTTCAAGGTCAATTAGCATTTGTTACAGGACAGTCACTTGCACCTGTCACTAGTGTATATGGACAGATACCCACACAGACAAACGCACAAAGTTGTTGTGCTTACACCAGCGCAACGTAAATCAAAATCACAACACACAAATGACACTGGGTGAGCTTTGTCCAAACCCAGAGCGTTTAAATCACTGACAGACCTGTTTGAGGGCTCACTTATGACAGAATGCCCGCAGCTCACACAAACACAAAACAGGCGACGATTTGCACATACGGAGACTAACATACACAAAATCAAACACAGACACAGATACGACAATCAATCTAAATTACTGAACTCTCAGGCAAAAAGTTCAATCTTTGAGATGGTCTTACCATAGCAATTGTATAGATGTTCTCTGGACCAAAGACTGACTCAAGGTATTCTATTGCATTCTGGTACAAAAAGAGCGTCGGGTGTTACGGGTGTACAGCGGGTGGGGACATTCGGAGAGTTGAAATTAAGGCAGAGGAGAGGGGGAATAAGTAGAGGAGGGTTGAGGGATATGAGAGGATTAACGCGTTAAAGAGACAGATGAGAGGAATATTGGGGGGGAAGGAAGAGAAGAGAGCAGTGGACACCAAGTTGAAGCGTTACTCATAAGGAGTGTGCACACATTGCCATCAGGAAAAAAAAAGTTAAATTAGTCTGAACAGATTAGAGATATTAACTGAAACATTACATACTTTGTAAAGTAGTCAGAGTAAAGCTAGAGTGAAAAGTAGAGTGAAAAGTCATAAGGTCAA